>NW_007379343.1:16473-38621 GCF_000475195.1 Diaphorina citri | reverse complement strand
TCCGTTTTGGGATCCCCTGATGTCAAAAAAGTGATTTTTAGCCCATGGTCTGTACGTACGTATGTATGTATGTACGTATGTATGTATGTGACCCAGCCTGAGTTCATACCTCAGACATTGAAGGCGGATGATCCACAATGAGAAGGCTACTCTTCAAACCGGGCTCTCCATGTCACTGGCTGTATTCGCTTAGTCCACGGACTACTGGGTGCAGTCATTGGAGGTTGACAGTGTAACTGGCCGCAAAACCAGTGCCACTTTAAACAATTCAGAGCACAATTTCGTCTCTCTCCAAAAAATCTTCAAACATGGCGTACTTTGAAAACATAGCGGATAATGTACCCCAGATGAGTAGGAGTATTAACTCTGAATCTCATTCTCCATTGGGAGGCAGCCTCACGGATTCTGGGGGAGGCAGAAGTACGAGATGTTTCATAAAACAAACGAACACAAGGCAAAGATCAGCCACAGAAATGAAAATAGCCACCTGGAACATAAGAACTTTATTAGATTCTGGAAGACCCCCTAGCGTGCAGGGCATGCGGCAGAGAATGCAGATCACTTGCTGGACTTCGCAGTCACCAGAGAAACGCCATCTGTAGAAGAGCACTGGAGGAGCAGGAATCGTCGGCCACGACGGATACCTAGATCATGTATGTGACCCAGCCTGAGTTCATACCTCAACCGGTGGCAAGCCCGGGTAAATGGGGAGCTGTAGATCCATAGCCTGAATGGTCCAGTTCATCAAGGATGTCTCAGGAAAGTAGTGACCAAGTACCTAACATATGTCATGAAGATAGATTGCCAGTTACCTGAATGGTTCAAGTTTTTCAGAACGTCTCAGGAAGTAGTGCTACAGACAGCGAGCAGAAACGAACGACTGGGAGGATGTTATCTTATAAAACGGGTCTTATCATTGCGATGCTCGTAAACCCTGTTTCCAACATCACTAGCAATGGTAAAACTGACAATGTGACCAGTCAGCAAGCTGGTACCATTTCAAACAATACACTGCCTAGAGACAAATCTCTCCAAAAAGTCTTCAGGCGATGGTGAAACGGTGACGTGGCAGGTTTGGTTGAAACTGGAAGTCATAGCCGGGACACTGCACTGAAGCGGCGAAAGCAAGACGGTCGTTTTCATCTAAAAGGAGCAATAGGATGAATCCGGTCCTACTTTTGCGACCGAGCAGCCTTATTCAAGGGGGTACTGCTCACTCCTCATAAGGGAGAGGGGCCTAGAAAAGGTGGCCTAAACATGCCTGTTCCAAAACTAATGAATTGGCTGACCGTGGCCAATAGTTAACCTCATACAGCGGTAACAACAACAGAAGTAAACAAAACACCCTAAACTTTGCAACGTGGAATGTTCGCACGTTATTAGACTCAAATCGACCATCATCCATCACACTACCAAGGAGAACGGCAATAATTGCGCACGAACTAAGAGAGTACAGGAGTGTTCGCACGTTATTAGACTCAAATCGACCATCATCCATCACACTACCAAGGAGAACGGCAATAATTGCGCACGAACTAAGAGAGTACAACATCGACCTCGTGGCTCTACAAGAGACCCACCTCCGAGGAGAAGGACAACTGGAGGAGAGAAGTGGCGGCTACACATATATGTGGTCTGGAGCCAAGGAAGAAGATCAGACCGGAAACTTCTACGGTGTAGCCATTTGCGCCAAAACTGAATTAGTAAACAAGGGCATTGTAAGCGATCCCAACTGCTATAGCGACAGAATTATGAGCGTGGTAGTACATGGCCAGCAGAGCCAGACAACATTTGTAAGTTGCTACGCCCCAACACTCAACGACGATGTAGCTGTCATAGAAACCTTCTATCATGATCTCAAAAGGTTTCTAAATGCCATTCCAAACCAACACAATATCATTCTTGCAGGCGAATTCAACGCAAGAGTTGGTACATCGACTCATCATTGGGGAGGAGTCATAGGACACCATGGCATTGGCCGATAAAACGACAATGGACTGCGCCTACTACAGCTATGCATACAGCTAGATTAAAAAACCTCGCAATCTTGTGTTTGATAGCAAAAGCCTGAAAAATGAGGACAAAAAACAACAGTTCAAGGAAGTCTTGGATGGAAAAGTAAACAACAACAACAACGCAACAACAAACGTAGAAGAATTATGGAAGAACATTAAAACAGTATATCAGAAAACAGCTGAAGAAATATTAGAAAAGAAGAAAAGTAATAGACCAGATTGGTTTGATGAGTGTGATGAGGAAGTGTCAAGGTTACTCAACTGGAAGAAAGAAGCACACCAACGTTTCCTTAGCAATCCAACAACACAAAATAAGAAAGAGTTCCAAAACATCAGGAAAAAGTGTCAACAAAAAATAAGGAATGTCCGGGATAATTGGTGGAGTGCCAAAGGACACGAACTACAACTCTATGCAGACAAAGGAGACTTCCATAACCTCTATCAAGGCATAAAAAACACAATCGGTCCAGCAAAACAACCTCTAACCATACTGGAAAACGAGCGAGGTGAGCGAGTGGAAAACGTAGAGGAGAGATTAAAGCTTTGGAATAAATATTTTGAAACACTACTACTTAACCAAGAATCTGAAACAATTCCAGCAGCCATCACTCTAGCCGCATCTACAGTTCCAGCTTTGTCAGACGGGCCGCCAAACAAGATAGAAATTAGAGATGCAATATACCTAAGCAGAAGGACCAACACAAGACTACCTGGCAACACCCGCGGTCCAAGCAGTGGCACCAGATTGACTTTGTCATTACACGCAAGAGGAACCTGCAAAGCGTGCTCAGATGCCGCTCAATGAGAGAGCCCAACTGTGACACAGATCACACACTAGTCAGAGCAACCATATGCCTAGTGAAGAAACGGTTCCATGTATGAACAAACTCCCGTCCAAAGTCGTTCGATACTACGAAGCTGAGGGAAGTGCGCGCAAAAAACGCGTATGAATCATCCATACTATCACGATGCCCCGACAACTACGAAGATCTGGATGCTGAGTCTCAATGGAATACGATGAAAAGCGCCGTCATAGATAGCGCAACAACAGTTCTTGGAAAGAAGCCAACAACAAGGTGGGATTGGTTTGATGACTCCAAAACCGAGATCTTAGACACCCTGGAAAAAAAGAAAGAGGCGCACCTAAACCGCGTCAGAAACCCATCACAAGCCAACGAAGAAGCCTACAACAAAGCCCGTAGCGAGACCCAGCGAGAAATTCGCCAACTGAAAGAGAAGTGGTGGACTGAAAAGGTAAAGGAAATGCAACATTACAGTGACATAAACGACACCCACAACCTACATCGTTGCATTAAGAACATCGTTGGCCCAACTAAGAAAGCACTAAATGTCATCGAAACTAGAGATGGAGAAAAACTGAAAAGTAAAGAAGACATTAAGAAGAGATGGCGCAAGCACTTCAATGGCGTGCTGAACCAGGACACAATCGTCAACCTAGATTCAATCCGCGCTCCCAGTAGACCTCAAACAGAAGAAGAACAACCAGACGACCCTCCCTCAAGCAACGAGATCAGAAGAGCTGTAGGGCAACTAAAAAACAACAAAAGCGCTGGATCAGATGCCATAACAGCGGAACTACTGAAAGGAGGGGGAGAGACCATCATCAATATGTTCACCGCACTCTTCAAGAAAGTCTGGGAGGAGAAGCATGTACCTAAAGACTGGACCGACGCCATCGTTGTACCCCTGCACAAGAAGGGGAAGAAATCAGTATGCGACAACTATCGAGGGATATCGCTTCTCTCAGTCCCCGGCAAAGTCTTGGCAAATGTACTCTGCAACAGATTAAGACCGTTCATTGACGCATTCATCGGCGACTCCCAGTGCGGTTTCAGGGCGGAGCGATCAACAGTGGACATGATCTTTGCCACGAGACAGTTAGTGGAAAAAGCTCTGGAGCAAAACACGGGAATCTCTATAGCATTCATCGACATCCGCAAGGCGTTCGATTCCGTCAACCGGGAAGCCCTTTTTCAACTGCTGCAACACATGAACTGCCCACCAAACACCCTAACCATCTTGCGGAAGCTCCACGAGAACACGAGTGCTACTTCCTTCTTTTGCAGTCCGGACGGGAGTCAGGCAAGGATGCGTGCTAGCGCCAGTCCTGTTTCTGGTCTATATACAGACTATTGTCGCTAACATGCCCTCGCGACAACAACTTGGCGTAAACATCATCCACAGGTCGGAAATATCCGTTTTGGGATCCCCTGATGTCAAAAAAGTGATTTTTAGCCCATGGTCTGTACGTATGTATGTGTGTATGTATGTGTGTCTGCAAGAGAGGGCTGAAATCAAAGTCGAAGGTGTCCAACTCCAGCGTGGCGGAGCTCATGTTCGCGGATGACTGCGCGTTGGTAGCACCAACACCGGAAGCACTGCAGACCACCATTGCAGGCTTCTCTGAAACAGCGGAAAAACTGGGACTAAAAGTCAATGAAGAAAAAACGGAGGTGATGTTCATCAACTGCCAGCCCACTCCAATCACTCTGAACAGCAAAATGCTCAAAGAAGTACCTGCTTTCAAATACCTAGGTTCCATGATAACAAGAAACGGGGATCCGGAACCTGAAATCCAAAACAGGATCAACGCAGCGTGCCAAGCGTTCGGAGTGTGGAAGCCGCATGACCTGTCACTCAAGCTAAAGCTCGACATTTATAAGACTGTAGTGCTTAGCACTTTACTCTACTCGTCTGAATGCTGGACTATCCTAGGGAAACACATCCAAAAGCTTAACGCGTTCCATCTACGATGCCTAAGAACCATCTCTAAGATAAGCTGGGAGGACAGGATTCCATCAGAGCAGGTACTGAGACAGACAGGCATGTTCAAAATAGAGAACATCATCAGGCAGCGCAGATTAAGATGGGCTGGCCACCTTAGTAGAATGCCTGACACCAGAATCCCCCACAAAATCGCGTTCTCCGAACTCAAAGTTGGGAAGCGACCCCAATGTAAACCCAAAAAACGATGGGCTGACATCCTCAAGGAAGACATACAACTCATGGGGCTTGACGTAAAGACATGGAGAATGGTAGCTGCAGACAGAAGAACGTGGGGAAGCAAAGTGCAAGACGCTATCCATGGTGCACATGAAGCCCAGCTTTCTGCAGCCACTGAAAAACGAGCCAACAGGCATGAGGAAGAAGAAAAGTGGGACTGGAAGTGTCCGCTGTGTAACTTCGTGCGGCATGGGAGGCGGGGACGCCAGTATGTGCAGTCACACATCACACAGTGTCACCGTGATGAAGCGCAAGCACAACAACTAACTTCTCTGACATGCACTCACTGTAACTATACCTGCGCCACCAAGTCAGGCCTCACAAGCCACCTGAGGCATAAACACCCGGGCGAACCACCCCCTGGACTTCGACCTCAAAAACTACTTCCGGCCCAGACAGCCCCCCCAACAACACCTGTTCCATCCTTATTGGCACCAGCTCATCCAGCACCGTCAGCTCCAACGCCGGCTCCAGCAGCTCCACCAACACCAGCGAACCTTTCAGGGTTCACATGTGAGCGGTGCGGACGGGTCTGTGCTTCCAGGGCCGGTCTTATCAGTCACTCACGGGGGAAATCATGCCGAGGACAATCATTGGAGAGAGGAGGCAACGCCAGAACGACGAACGCCTAACTACACATATATGTATGTATGTATGTATGCAATATGCAATTGCTATATATTTCATTCAGATTTGTATTCTTTGCACAATTCGTCTCAACCTCCACACCACGAACCGAAGAGATGATACCTAAAATAACAACTGTTACAGACAATGGCTTACTCTTGATAAAAATGCCAAAAGTTGCTCTGCATGATTTAATTATCAAATTATAAAGATTTAAAAAATTTTCAATGATGTATAATGCAAAAGCAACCCACATGATAGTCCAGAGCAGATTGAATTCAGCCGTTAAATGCTCGGACATCAACCTTATCGGATTCTGAAACTGGAACCACACCTGTTGATGTACTTGTTTCTCCTTCGTCAAGCTTGGTGGTGATATGCTTGTACCATTCCTCATCCTTTCTTTGATCGCTGGCTATTTTTTTTTTTTTTTTTTTTTTGGTCTGTAGGGACAGCTTACCGACGTCCACAATTGTGGACATATAACTTGTTTTAATATGAGTGAAGCTAGCCCTAAATTTACAGCAGCCACTACAAGGGACATTGGTCATTATGTACTACGTCTGTCAAAATTTGATTGGTATTTGTTGTGGCCAGTGGCTGAGGTTTTTGTGAAATGATTTGCTAGTTTTTCGAAAATAAAGTTTTCAGTCTTCTTTTGAGTCTGCCTTGTAAGCGCTAGGCCGCGGGTTCGATTCCCGCCCGGGGCGGATTTTATCCTGATGGGATAATGTTCGTTCTCGGAACGGCTGGCTTTCTCCTGTCCTGTTTCTCTTCTCTCTTCGATTTCGGGACGATAAGACCATAGCAGTTACAGTTCCCCCTGTCAAACCTCTTTAAAAAATGTAACGAAGTGGATCCGCGATGGCCGACTCACATTGTTTTGGGCTGCACTAATTTGCTTCTCTCCTATCCATAACATCGATACCTCCATGATGAATCTTTGTGCTCGTTGTATTATGGTTATTGGGAGACCAGTGTCGTGGAACGTATGTGATTCTGAGGTTCCCCTTTTAGAAATTTTTGATCACTTCTCTTTGATTTTTCCTTGCCAAATCTTTATTGGTGAGTTGGGTTTTCCATCAGTGAGGAGTTTGGAAATCACTAAACCTTGATTCTTCGGTTTGAATTCATCTGAAGAGGCAATTATTGAATTTAACAGTTCGGGTTCCACCATCCTCGATTTTAGCAAAGCTTTTGACTCCGTAGACCATGACATCCTCCTTGCCAGATTGGTTTCAATGAATCTTTCAGGAGATGTCGTATGATCTCAAGATCAGAAAGCTCCTCAAAAATCTTGTCTCGAACAGTTCAAACTTTCTTTTCTGTTCAGCCGTCAGACCCAACGCTTCGCTTCGCATTTTGATTCATTTTCTGCGCCATTTCCGGGATCCCAGCCATTTTCACAAGGGAGTTTTATAGCCTGTAAAGGCTTCTTGTGTATGGATATGGATATGGATTGTCATTCTGTCGGAATACACCGCCCAACCATGCTGGGCTAAGTCCGGTGGGACAACCAGCAACAACCAACAACCTCCCTACTCTCCAAGATGGGTTAAGTTAGCAATTGCTGGGTGGCATATGCCCCAAATGCCACCTAGTGGTCAATATTCTCATGCTGATGTCTCCGTGAAAATTCTCATGCTGATGTCTCCGTCAAAATTCTCATGCTGATGTCTCCGTCAATTTCTCATGCTGATGTCTCCGTCAAATTTCTCATGCTGATGTCTCCGTCAAATTTCTCATGCTGATGTCTCCGTCAAATTTCTCATGCTGATGTCTCCGTCAAATTTCTCATGCTGATGTCTCCGTCAAATTTCTCATGCTGATGTCTCCGTCAAATTTCTCATGCTGATGTCTCCGTCAAATTTCTCATGCTGATGTCTCCGTCAAATTTCTCATGCTGATGTCTCCGTCAAACTGATGTCTCCGTCAAATGGATCTCTCCTGACCAATGAAGATGTTGTATTTCTCCGATGGAACAAATAGATAGTTAGGGTGTTCCTGTTGCTATTTAGTTAGATATGGGGGCTGCTGAACTGTAATATGAGTTTACGAGATTATGTGGACCACTACCCTTCTTGTCCCATCAACTGCTTCCAGGTAAGACCCAACCATATTACATTAGGTGAGTTAGGCTAGCTTTAGCTTCTACGTATTTCAGACATACACCTAACCAGGCACCGTTGCCTTTGCTCACACTAGGTATCACTCACCCTTCCCTCTTGGAAGCCTTGATTGGATAATTGAGTAGAATTGTTCAACCTTCACAAATGTGAGCCTGAGGAAGAATTACGTCAGTTCAAAAGGGAAATAACCTACATGGAGAGTACTTGAGTGGACATCAGTTGTTGATATGTTTAATTGTAACAAAATAAAATGTTGTTTAAATGTTAATTGTACATCAGAATTTACCCAACTCTTCTTCTTCATCTCAGTACCTTATCCTAGCTAACACACCAGCCAGCTGATCCGACTTATTCGGATGGCCCAAAGGTCGGCCTAATGTTCTCCGAAGACTATCCGTGGCAGGAGTCAACAAGGCCCTAGGCTTTCGTTATATATAAAAAAAATTCTTTTGAGTTTTGCTCTGAACCAAAATGTTCTCTCTTCCTAACATATAACAGCATTCTATGACTACAGAGGAGATGTCCACAATTGTGGACATTGGCAATGAGGAGGATACACACTGGCGTGCTCAGACCGGAACTTGGCCTGGCGCTCTGCCGTGCGCCTAGATATTCAGTTTGATTATATGAATCGCTGATTGTAAAAAGGGGATTAGTCCAAAAATGTAATTTTTCAGGAGAGACAAAAACTGTTCTGTATGAAAACTAGTGGACTAAAAGAAATCAAGTAAATATACATTTTTAAAGATTTCTTTGCGGTCATTTTCCATTGAAAATTTTAAAATTAATGAAAACTAGTGGACTAAAAGAAATCAAGTAAATATACATTTTTAAAGATTTCTTTGCGGTCATTTTCCATTGAAAATTTTAAAATTCGGTTTCGGAATAAGGCCCGTGGGGGCCATTATAAAAAGTGGACCAATCCCCTTTTTCAACTCAATTACATTTTCACCGTACTTATTTGGCCTACAAGTCTGCATGATTATAATTTTAACTAGCTACTGCCCTAGTAGAATAGAATAAAATATACCTTGTTTATCCTGCTGGGATAGGACTGAAAAGTCCCTTTACTCCCGCAGTCTAAACGAGGTCTTTTACATTATGGGGGGTACATTTTACAAAAACACCCTAGGTACCTACCTACAATATGTTTTATTTATTTCCAGAAAAAAATCTTCAGATTAGAGGTGGTATTAAGTTCATAATGCTGTTTTTTATGGAAAAAGTTCCTCAAGGGTGTCGGCCATTGGGGGTTTTACCCTAATTAATTAAAAAAAAAAAAGTGAATGAACCATCCATAGTAAACATGAATGAACCAACCATAGTAAACAATGAACCATCATTATTACTACCTTATGAAATCAGAAGAGATATTTAGTGACATTTTTGTCGATTTTTTAAAACAGAGAAAAATAGGCAATCACTGCAATTTCGAGAAAAATAGGTAGGTATCGATGTTTTTTCTTTATTATTTGTAAATAATTTTTAGTCAAATTGGTTGCAATACTTTCCCTGGTCATTTTCGAGCCAAAATTAACAAGTTAGGCTTATCGGACTACTTCCATTTTTAGATTAAACGAACCGTCTACCGTCTACCCATCAGGAATCTAAAACTCTAAAAAAATTAAATTCGAAATTATGTGACTAATCCCCTTTTTACATATACCTATTATCAGAGAAGTTCAGAATATGGCACTTATTTTGTGAAAATATGGCATTTATTTTTTCAAAACATGGCAAAATAAGCGATTTTTTAAAGAATCAGGGGTAGGTAACTGTTTTACATTTTTCCTTGGAACGACAAATAAAAATTGAACTTTCAACCTTTGAAAATAATATTTCACTGTTTTGACTTCAGATTTGAATTTTTGAGGACATTTTACATAGGAATTCACCTTTCATGCTAAATGTCTTTCAAGCCATGGACAGTCTTGCCATTAAACCTTGCCTGGGATGTACCTACTTATTCTTTTGAACTCCCCTTGTCTCTGCTTATGTTGACTTGCATCGGGTTGTCTGAGTGTGCGTTTGTTTGGCTCAGGTCGGGCAGCGTTTCTCAGATGACGTGATGGGTCGACTCGCCTTATACCAATATCAAAGAGAGGAAAACCAAAATTTTTTTTTTTTTTAAAAAAAAAAAAAAAAAAAAAAAAAAAAAAAAATGTTCTTTAAGTTTTATATTTTCCCCTAAAAATGCTTGAAATATGGCAAAATGTTTGGCAAAATAACCTAAAAAATTTTAAAATGTGGCAAAATATATGGCAAAATAAGGCTTTTAGGCTTTTATGGCATTTTCCAAATTTCGCTAAAATATGGCAAAATAGTATGGCGCCATGGCAATATGATGGCATTTGAACTTCCTCGTATATTATGTATTCAGTTTTAGTTTTTAATTATTATATATTATGTATTCTAAATTTTAAGTTCACACTTCTTCTACCTAAAAAATCTCTGGGACAACTGACTTGAGCCTTCGACCCAGTGTTCTTACGGGACTACCACAATAAATCCCAGACAAAACACAAAATCCCAGAAATCCCTCAATTTTTAATATTTTTATTTCATTACTTTGTACTCTTACTAACTACGCCGCAGGCGAAATTTTTCCAAGGTGAAGGCCCAAGTAATTTTATTATCTGTTTATCTCCTCCCAATGTACCTTATCCGCTAATTTACATAGGTGAGATTTTTGTGACGTCACATCAACTTCTCCAGGCAAGCACTTGCGGGGAACATTAGCGTTGCAAGAAACAAGAAAGCAACAATGACACCAGCGCTACTTACCTAGGTATATGAATTTCGTAAAAATATACACCTATTGTTGTAATTTGTAATTGCTTCGTAACCTGACTTCACGACTGTTTAGACTTTAGACTTTTCTTTGGAACAGAAAATGAAAATTGAAAATATATATACATATATACCTATAGGTATTTTTTTTTTTTTTTTAATTTTTCACCTGGTAAAAATAAACCTTTCATTCTAATTTTTACCAAAATACATCTCCTATACATTAATGCTTAAAAAAAAAAAAAAAAAAAAAAAAAAAAGCCCACAGGAAAAAAATTGAAAATTGTGGTCTAAATTTACAGAAATCTATTTTATTTTATTTTATTTATTTATTTAATACACATTTAGCCATTAATTTATCAGCCATAGTGAATTTAAAGAAATAAGGTTTACATGTGTTTCAGGAAGTTATTCCGTTTCAGGAATCTCATCAGGGTGGAAATAGAATCGGGGTTGTCGGATAGGATATTGGAAAGGGAGTTGCCGAGAAACGAAGGAGGTCTAAATCTTAGTTTGTTGCAGTGGAGTAGGAGATGTTCTACTGTTACGGGTTCATGACAGGTATCACATTCTGGTCTTTCCTCTCTTTTAAAAAGATGTGAATGAGTGATCTTAGTGTGGCCAATTCTCAATCTCATAAGGCACACTTCATCCAACCGTGCCTTTTGAGATGAGGTTTTCCATGGGGTGATCGAGTTTTTTATTCTTCTGAGTTTGTTTTCATTGGGGTTTATACTGGTCCATACGGTATTCCATTTCTGGTAAAAGTGTTTCTTTATTATTGACTTCATTTCATCAAGGAGAAGAGAGTGATTGGAGATAGGTTCACTTGTGGCTTTCTTGGCTTCCACATCCGCTTTATTTTATTTAGTTACACAAACGGGCGGACCCTTTACTAGCTATCTAGTTACAAATTTCCCTAGCTCTAACTAAACCTAACCAACCTAGCATTTACCTAACTATGATATAATATATGTATACTTGAAAATAATAATAAAAAGTAAAATAAGAAATTGGAAGTAAGCTAGTGGTTGGAATCACGATGACGGTCTATGAAGAACTGTTTGATTTCAGGGACAGATGTGAAGAAGAAATCAAGATCGCTGGATAGTTCGTTAGCCAGTCTCTGAAATCTGACTAGGGGGGAGTTTAAAAGATAGTTAGTACGGGATTTAGGTGGACGGAAAGGTAGGTGATTACGAGAGATTCGAGGAGGAGCGTGGATATTTATGTCACTTAAAAGCTGAGGAGTATTGATGTGGGAATGTAGAATTTTGAAGAAAGTTATGGCATCGTAAAGTGTTCTGCGATCGGAGAGAGGAAGTAAAGATAGAGCTGTTTCAACTTCGATGTATGAAGATAAACCCAGATGAAATTTTCGAGACATGAATCTGAGAGCCCGGTGTTGGATACGCTCGATTAAAGTGCTGTGAACATCATAAAAGGGATTCCACACAGGACTTGAAAATTCCAGAACACCCTTAACCAGTGAACAATATAGGATTTTTAGTGGCAGGACATTAGAGAAGTCTTTTGATGAACGGAATAGAAAACCCATCATACGAGAAGCTTTGGCACAGATCATGTTTATGTGAGGAACAAAGGAGAGTTTGGAATCGAAGAGAACACCAAGGTCACGAACACAATCACAACGGGGGATTTGAGAAGAGTTGATGGAGTATGGAAAAACGCGAGCTTGATCAGACCTACTGAAGGAGATTGCATGGCATTTGGATGGGTTGGCAGTTAAGCAGTTGGAATTAAACCAGTTAAATAGTGCTGATAATGCTTCCTGAAGAAGGAGTTGATCATGATGAGAATTTATAGATTTGAAAATTTTAATGTCGTCACAGAACAACAGAAACTCTACATCATACTGAGAAAGGATCAAGTGGACATCGTTTATAAAAACAAGAAATAGAATGGGCCCTAAGTGTGAGCCCTGAGGGACTCCAGAACCGACAGGAAAAGACTCAGATGTAGAGGAACCTATCCGGACAGAAGAAATCCTGTTAGCGAGGTAACTTGAGAACCAACATAGAAGAGGACCTGATATACCATAGGAGTGAAGTTTGTCCAGAAGAATTCTATGGTTCACCCTGTCAAAGGCCTTAGTGAGGTCTAGGTATATTGAATCAACCTGGGAAAGTTTTGAGAACTGAGAAAAGATGTAATTGGAATAGGCTAAGAGATTGGAAGTAACTGATTTATTAGGAACAAAGCCATGTTGATTAGGAATGATGAAACGCAGAACAAAGGGAAGTAATTGATCAAGGAGGAGAGCTTCAAAGAGTTTAGGGATTGTCGATAAGATGGAGATGGGTCTATAGTTGGAGATATTAGATTTAGGAAGGCCTTTTTTGGGGATAGGCTTAATAAAGCTATGTTTCCAGGAGTGAGGAAATGTGCCTGAACGAAGGGACTGGTTAAATAAGAGAGACAAAGGAAGAGAAATAACATTTCTTAAGAAAAATGGGCGGAATTCCATCTGGTCCCATGCCTTTATGAGGGTTGAGTTTAAAAAGAGAGTAACGAATATCTTCTTCGGAAATTGAGCAAAAGGATAGAACGTCAGAACTAGAGAGATCAAATTCGGGTGAGCAGGTTGAGACCTCTAAATACGAATATCTTCTTCGGAAATTGAGCAAAAGGATAGAACGTCAGAACTAGAGAGATCAAATTCGGGTGAGCAGGTTGAGACCTCTAAACAAGCAGAAGAGAAATATTTCGCAAAAAGATTTGCTGCCTCAGAGACCGAACCACCGAAGTAGCCTCGTCACTTCCATAGTGAAGATTCTTTGGAAG
Source organism: Diaphorina citri (assembly GCF_000475195.1). Taxonomy (NCBI): domain Eukaryota; kingdom Metazoa; phylum Arthropoda; class Insecta; order Hemiptera; family Psyllidae; genus Diaphorina; species Diaphorina citri. The sequence continues at coordinate 25,231 of NW_007379343.1, read as the reverse complement.
TGATTGATCCTTTCTCATGGATCTTTCATATTTCCAAAAGAAACGTGGATCACTTCGAATGGCGGTCTCTACAGAAGCAAGGTAATTAGAATAGCATTCTTCAGCTCTTTCATTTCCGGAAATACTAACATGGCTTGGGCACCATAAGAATTTGATGTTGGCTTGTGAGTTTGAATATTCTTCTTGTATCTTCTTAACTAAAGGATTTGGGTGGTACAGGTTGCTGATGGCCTGGAAGGAACTTAAGGAGTCTGATATTATGAGAATTTTTCTCGTGTCCAGTTCTTTAACGTGGTTTAAACTTTGTAGGGAACTTAAGGAGTCTGATATTATGAGAATTTTTCTCGTGTCCAGTTCTTTAACGTGGTTTAAACTTTGTAGGATTTTATTTTATTTTATTTTAATAAATTAACGGGAAAAGCCCCATTTTTACAATTATCTTAAAACTAACTTAAATAAATATCTACTTATTAACTAGTATACATATAATAAATTACTTAATATCTACATATGCTATTTGTTGTAACAGCTTGTCTTTCAACTCGTGTTTATTATTAAAGAATATATCTATAGAACTATCTCTGTCAATGGTGCAATTTGTCAGGGATAGATGTAATGGGATGGAGAATAGTTCTGCATGGAAGATGGATGAATGCTTGTTCAGGGCGAATCTTTTAGTCTCATTTAACTGTGGGATTGTGAGAGCACATCCCACACCTGTCTCATCCAAATCTATAAAATCGAGAATTTGGCGAATTTGTCCAGAAATCCCTTAAAATTGCCTAAAACCCCTTAAATGTTCGAAAATCCCTTAAAATCCCTCAATTCCTTTAGACCCGAAAAATCCCTGTAACAGCTTGTCTTTCAACTCGTGTTTATTATTAAAGAATATATCTATAGAACTATCTCTGTCAATGGTGCAATTTGTCAGGGAGATCATTCTATTTAATGGACTATTCAGAAGGTAATTTTTGGTTTGTGTCTTTACAGCTAGTAGGTTGTTTCTATTTCTTGTACTTTTAATTCTAGATTTAAAGTCAAATTTTCCAGGATTTCTGGCAAGTTCGGAATTTATCGATCTAGATTTTTGATTCAGGAAGTTAAGGTCGTGGTTATGGACCGGGTTGGGTTAGGTTCGGGCTGGTTTTGGGTGTTTCTGTTTCTTGTACTTTTAATTCTAGATTTAAAGTCAATTTTTTCCAGGATTTCTGGCAAGTCAATTTTATTGTGTAGTAGATTGAATAGGAAGAGTATGTCCTGAATTTTTCTTCTATCTTCTAACGTAATCAATTTGTTGACTTTTAGAATTTCTGTGTAGTCATGGTCGATTATTACCTTTTTTTGTTTAAAAGGAGAGCCCGGTGTTGGATACGCTCGATTAAAGTGCTGTGAACATCATAAAAGGGATTCCACACAGGACTTGAAAATTCCAGAACACCCTTAACCAGTGAACAATATAGGATTTTTAGTGGCAGGACATTAGAGAAGTCTTTTGATGAACGGAACAATCAGTTGAATTTTGTGTAATCAGTTTTTTAGGTATACCCTCGGAGTTATGACCTATTCAATTTTTTATATTTCCATGTTCTTCTACCAATAGGGGAAGAGCTACAAATGGGAAATTCATTTTGATCAGTGATTTGTGCTTCAAATAGATCCCAATAATGATTCATATTGAAATTCAAACCCATAAATGCAATTTCGAAACATCCATTTTCACCCCCAGAGGCCATCACAATGGACAATAAAATTTGATCACCGATCAAAATGAATTTCTCATTTTTAGTACTTCAACTACTGGCAGAAGAATATGGAAATATGCAAAAATTGAGTAGGCCATAACCCCGTCCCTGGTTGTCGGATGATGTATTACAATCACTCGAAATATGGTATTGCCTCGTACGTCAAAAATGACCTTTTACCTGTTGTCAGTATAACTAACCCGGCTTTGACAAACACCCTGATGTGTACTACGATTAAAGTGAATGATATTACAATTTCCAATAATAATGATATTATATCTATAAACCCCCCTCCTTCAGTTGGTCGTATTTATCCAATTCACACTCACCCAGCTATCTACATCGGTGATTTCAACAGCCATCACCCCCCAATGGAGCTACGCAGAAGATGACACGAATGGAGAACAATTGGTGGACTGGGCAGAAAACAATCACCTCACTTTGATACACGACGTAAACAACTTTGTACCTTCCATTCAGCTCGGTGGGGCAGGGATTATAATCCCGTGAAGTTTTAACTTGCTTTCCTCATAGTCAACATCGACCTGTCATCATAGATGTAGGAATCAGAGTCCCTCTAATTACATCCATACCAAAACCAAGATGGAACTTTCAAAAGATCGATTGGAAAACCTACTGCAAGAAATTAGATGATTCCATCAGATTTATACCGCCTAAAGCCACAAACTACAAAAGATTCACAAAACTGATTCTTAAAACTGCAAAATCTTGTATTCCCAGAGGTTACCGAAAAGAGTATGTCCCATGCTGGAATGAAAATACAAACCTATATTATTATTTTTGCGTAAGTGATTAAGGTACATAATTATGGGAAATAGGTAACTTTCGACATATGAATATCTAAATTTCTCTCATTCATTCAGGACTTTCCTAACGATGGACGTGGTAGATAAAATGACTGACATCTGTGCTTTCTTGATGATAGCTGAAGGATTTTTGATGTTCAACTTCTCTACATATACATATTGATTTTGGTGTACTTGTGCACAAGTCCATTCCTAGTGATGAATGATGATGATTGGAAGAACAGTGACTTCATCAAGCTGGTGCATATTCTTCATCTGCCTTTTCAAATCATCATACTTCATCAATTTTTCTGTGTATGCTATGTGTATATTATCGTCCATGGGGATTTTGACATCAATTATTGCGGCCTTCTTTTCCTTTTTGTTGATGAATAAAATATCTGGTCGGTTACTCAACAGGTTACGTTCAGTTTGAACCGACATATCCCATAATAACTTGAATTCACCATTTTCCAATACCGTAGTGGGTTTGTACTGTAATAGGGCACACATGTCCTATTTCTACTTGTGATGTTCTTTGCAAGTTCTTGATGTATGATATTAGCAACAAGATTATGGCGGTTCAAATATTCTTTAGGCGCAAATTTTATTTTATTTTATTTTAATAAATTAACGGGAAAAGCCCCATTTTTACAATTATCTTAAAACTAACTTAAATAAATATCTACTTATTAACTAGTATACATATAATAAATTACTTAATATCTACATATGCTATTTGTTGTAACAGCTTGTCTTTCAACTCGTGTTTATTATTAAAGAATATATCTATAGAACTATCTCTGTCAATGGTGCAATTTGTCAGGGATAGATGTAATGGGATGGAGAATAGTTCTGCATGGAAGATGGATGAATGCTTGTTCAGGGCGAATCTTTTAGTCTCATTTAACTGTGGGATTGTGAGAGCACATCCCACACCTGTCTCATCCAAATCTATAAAATCGAGAATTTGGCGAATTTGTCCAGAAATCCCTTAAAATTGCCTAAAACCCCTTAAATGTTCGAAAATCCCTTAAAATCCCTCAATTCCTTTAGACCCGAAAAATCCCAGAAAACAGATGAAAATCCCTTAAGTAAGAACACTGCTTCGACCTTTAATTCAGTTCAGCTGTTCAGCAGCACACATAATACTCACGTGAGTAGAAAAATCCCAGAAAACAGATGAAAATCCCTTAAGTAAGAACACTGCTTCGACCTTTAATTCAGTTCAGCTGTTCAGCAGCACACATACTCACGTGAGTATGGAAAGGAGATCTGATTGGCCGAAATTAGGATTACTGAATTTTGATTGGATGCATATTTTTGCTGATCGGGCTGAAGGATAAACGGAACTTGCACATTAAAATCAACTGTAGCTTCCTTTGTCTGTATTGGCTGTCTCTATTCTCTGTATTAACTGTCTCTATTGACTGTGAAGGGTAGTGCACGATTGGAATACATTCAAAGGAGTTTTTTTGTAGTCCAGGTCCCTAATAATTACCTAGAGTAGTACCTAATATCATTTGATTAGTAAATCATTCCTCAGTGCAGGTATTTCTATATTTACAACAGACTTGACCAACTTGACTTCCATCTTCATTAAAATATCCAAGCATCGAAAAATTCAAACCTGCACAACCTGCACATTGAACACACACACACACACACACACACACACACACACACACACACACACACACACACACACACACACACACACACACACACACACACACACACACACACACACACACACACACACACACACACACACACACACACACACACACACACACACACACACACACACACACACACACACACACACACACCAGATTCTTGCTCTCTATTAAATAGGTAAGTACCTAAAAACTATGAATATTTATTTAATTGTGTTGAGCATATTTAAATGCTTGTCACAAACATCGTTCTTCGATTATTACACCTAGATAAACTTTTCTTGACTGGGCTTGGACTCGAACCACCAAACTCCAGAACCAAAGTCCAACGCGTTAACAACTGCATAACTGAGGTTGGTTAAATAGGTAAAACTATTAGGGGTATTTAAGGGCAAGTAGGTACGAGACATTAGGTATCCTTATCATAATTATTATGTACACTTATGCTACATGAATTGCTGAAGTAAAAGGAGGTACATATTAGGTAAACTGCACAGCACACCATTTGGCAAAATTATTTTTCTTCGAAATCTTCGAATGCAATATAGGTAGGTAATTGCGATTGGACCACAGGACGGGTTAGATCCCCTCTTTATCTGAATGGTCCTTCTGACTTTATCTCTCTAATGTATAATTACAAAATTAGACAACAGGGAGAACTTTGAAAAAGTTTAATTTTATCAATAAATTGGAAATTTAAAATTCAATTATGAGCTTTAGCAAAACTTACCTCTTATATTCCTTAGTTAAACTTTTCCAAAGAAGGGGAGAGGCCGAATGTCAAGGTAGGGAAGGGTTGGAAAATACCAAAAAGTTTAAAATTTATCTTGAGTTTTTCCCCCTCTCCTCCTCCCCGAACATTTTGTTAGGGAAATTATTTGGTTCCCCATTTTACGCTAAACATTCGGCAAAGTGTCTATAGTTGAAACAAGCAGGGTCCGTCCCTCCGGGAATTTTTTTAGCCCGTAGTGATTAGAGAAAATCAGTACCTATGTTCCTATGTACCTACCTACCTAATTTGTTTAATATTCAGTTTATTATTATTCTTGATTTGAATTTTTGATTTTACTTTTATGTAATGATTTAAAATCAAGACTAGAGCCCGTTCTCTCTTTATTCCCAATATATTGTTCAAGTCACCCATCCATTTATTGGCCTTGCTCGGCGTAGCTTAACATAGATGACGCTAAAACCGGTCTTAAATTAACGACTGAAGTGTTATCTAAAACTTTCTCGCTTTGAGTTCATAGGTCGTCGCGACAAATTTCAAGATCAGAGCTCATTTGTGTAAGAAAATGTGAAAAAAATCTCGCAAAAACCAGTTTTTTGTTTTTTTTGCCTTTATGGTTTTCTGGACAAAATTTGCACCACCATTTTCGTGTTCCCTGTAAAAAGACCTTTAATTTGATATATAGGTCGACCAGGTTTGGACAAGTCCTTCTATGGGAACAGACAGACAGACTGACAGACTGACAGACCTTTCGCCAGTACGTACCACCGAGAATACCACTATCGGGATCATTAAACCTTTTCCATTACTGATTTAAGGCAAAGGAGCGGAGTAAACACCAGATTCTGTACTACTGATAAGAAACATGGGATTCGGACGACTTTTCCGAAATTTTCTTTCACCAACGACGAGTAATGACCGCTGTTTTTGCATATATGCCTGGAGTCAGTCAGCTAATTTTCAGTATTCCTTATTGCCAATCAGATTGAGTTTTATATTATGATCCCGAAAGTGGTTTTTCCTGTACTACTGGAAAATGGTACGACTTTTCCGAAATTTTCTTTCGCCAAACGATGTAAACCGCCATTTTACATATTGCCTTATGGTCAGTCAGCTAATTTTCGTACTCCTTATAGCCAATCAGTTGAATTTTGTGTAATCAGTTTTTTAGGTATACCCTCGGAGTTATGACCTATTCAATTTTTTATATTTCCATGTTCTTCTACCAATAGGGGAAGAGCTACAAATGGGAAATTCATTTTGATCAGTGATTTGTGCTTCAAATAGATCCCAATAATGATTCATATTGAAATTCAAACCCATAAATGCAATTTCGAAACATCCATTTTCACCCCCAGAGGCCATCACAATGGACAATAAAATTTGATCACCGATCAAAATGAATTTCTCATTTTTAGTACTTCAACTACTGGCAGAAGAATATGGAAATATGCAAAAATTGAGTAGGCCATAACCCCGTCCCTGGTTGTCGGATGATGTATTACAATCACTCGAAATATGGTATTGCCTCGTACGTCAAAAATGACCTTTTACCTGTTGTCAGTATAACTAACCCGGCTTTGACAAACACCCTGATGTGTACTACGATTAAAGTGAATGATATTACAATTTCCAATAATAATAGTATAACTAACCCGGCTTTGACAAACACCCTGATGTGTACTACGATTAAAGTGAATGATATTACAATTTCCAATAATAATGATATTACAATTTCCAATAGATATTATATCTATAAACCCCCCTCCTTCAGTTGGTCGTATTTATCCAATTCACACTCACCCAGCTATCTACATCGGTGATTTCAACAGCCATCACCCCCCAATGGGGCTACGCAGAAGATGACACGAATGGAGAACAATTGGTGGACTGGGCAGAAAACAATCACCTCACTTTGATACACGACGTAAACAACTTTGTACCTTCCATTCAGCTCGGTGGGGCAGGGATTATAATCCCGTGAAGTTTTAACTTGCTTTCCTCATAGTCAACATCGACCTGTCATCATAGATGTAGGAATCAGAGTCCCTCTAATTACATCCATACCAAAACCAAGATGGAACTTTCAAAAGGTCGATTGGAAAACCTACTGCAAGAAATTAGATGATTCCATCAGATTTATACCGCCTAAAGCCACAAACTACAAAAGATTCACAAAACTGATTCTTAAAACTGCAAAATCTTGTATTCCCAGAGGTTACCGAAAAGAGTATGTCCCATGCTGGAATGAAAATACAAACCTATATTATTATTTTTGCGTAAGTGATTAAGGTACATAATTATGGGAAATAGGTAACTTTCGACATATGAATATCTAAATTTCTCTCATTCATTCAGGACTTTCCTAACGATGGACGTGGTAGATAAAATGACTGACATCTGTGCTTTCTTGATGATAGCTGAAGGATTTTTGATGTTCAACTTCTCTACATATACATATTGATTTTGGTGTACTTGTGCACAAGTCCATTCCTAGTGATGAATGATGATGATTGGAAGAACAGTGACTTCATCAAGCTGGTGCATATTCTTCATCTGCCTTTTCAAATCATCATACTTCATCAGTTTTTCTGTGTATGCTATGTGTATATTATCGTCCATGGGGATTTTGACATCAATTATTGCGGCCTTCTTTTCCTTTTTGTTGATGAATAAAATATCTGGTCGGTTACTCAACAGGTTACGTTCAGTTTGAACCGACATATCCCATAATAACTTGAATTCACCATTTTCCAATACCGTAGTGGGTTTGTACTGTAATAGGGCACACATGTCCTATTTCTACTTGTGATGTTCTTTGCAAGTTCTTGATGTATGATATTAGCAACAAGATTATGGCGGTTCAAATATTCTTTAGGCGCAAGAACTTTACACCCAGACGTCAAGTGTTGTATACTTTCCGTAATCTGGTTGCATAAACGACACATTTCATTTTCAACATCTTGCTTCATAATGTACTTGATGTAATTCCTTGTTTTCATTACTTGATCCTGTATAGCATGAATGAACCCTTCCGTTTCAGGCATTAGAAAGCCATTTGTCAGGTATCCAGTAGATAATTTCTTGTCCACATGTGGATTATCATACAGGGCGGATGGATATTTTCCCTTCTTCACACCTTTAAGTAAATCATTCTTCTGCTCTTGGATGGATTTAATGGTTGGACAAACAAAATTTCTATCACACAAGTTTAGTGGTGTGTAATTTTCGTCACATTGTTTGGATTGATCTAAGAACAATGAACTTTTGGTTTGGAAGAAACTTCGTAGCTTAATGATTTGCTTGTCATGAAGTGCTGTCAAATTAAGAAGTCCTCTTCCACCCTCAGATCTTGGTAGATAAATCCTTTCCAATGCTGAGTGACAGTGGTGTATTCTGAAGCTTGTGAATATTGTTCTTATTTTTCTATTCATGATCTCCAGATCTGTATTTGACCATTTGAGGATGCCAAACGTGTAGGTGAGGAGAGGAATAGCCCAGGTATTAATGGCCTTGATCTTGTTTTTAGAATTGAGCTCTGTTTTCATTATTTTGTTTAATCTCGTATAGAAAGAGTCAGCATAAGATTTCTTCAGACTCGTATCATTAATGTGGAGTTGCTGTTTCATTCCCAAGTACTTGTAATAGTCATCTGTACTTAATGCATCGATTCTAATATTCTCACTCAATAATGTAATGTAATGTAATGTAATGTAATGTAAATGCAATTTCTTTGTGTTATTATGTCACAACTTTGGTGCTCACTGCAGCATTGTAGGATTTTTCCCAATACATATCTCA
>NW_007379343.1:0-15327 GCF_000475195.1 Diaphorina citri | reverse complement strand
AAAAATAATAATAATAATAATAATGATGAAAATTAATAAAATAAAAAAATCTGGCGGGTCCCACCAATGATGATTATTCGGGAATTTTTTACTCGAACATTTTTTTTTTTTTAACAGGTTTGATCCTCTTAACGTCTTAGAGGGAACTGTAGCTGCTAAGGCCTTATCATGCCGAAAGCGAAGAGAGAAGGAAGACAGGATAGGAGAAGGAAGACAGGATCAATTTTACCTATCAAATATTTGAAATCGGAAATTTATCTAAATCAAGAAAAACACAAACTATCAAGAACCGTTAAACGGGGCTTCTTATTGGGACCAGACCAACGTGTAGCGGCGTTTAAAATCTCGGTTAGTACTGCAAACAAACTTGATAACAGCTATCAACGGAACCTAGATATCTAGACACAAGTACTTACTGAAGTACCTATAGAATGTACATGGGTCCAGAGGTGTTATGTACCTAACTACCTACACCAGAGGTGTTATGTACTTACACTACCTAGCTTTAGTACATTTTTCCTATGTACCTACCCTATGTACCTTGAAAATCAATGAAGCAAATGATACTTTGTAGGTTCACTCTCTTCTTCTTCTTCTTCTTCTTCTTCTTCTTCTTCTTCTTCTTCCTTCTCCTCCCTCTTTTTTTTTGTATATGTGTAACTCTCAAGACACTACTAAGTGGTAGTTGTAAGGGTTTGATGGCAGAGATTGCCTTAGGCAATAATCACGCCCTATTGTAATTTTTCATTATTTGTTACAATAAATAGTTATTATTATTATTATTATTATTATTATTATTATTATTATTATTATTATTATTATTATTATTATTATTATTATTATTATTATTATTATTATTATTATTATTATTATTATTATTATTATTATTATTATTATTATTATTATTATTATTATTATTATTATTATTATTATTATTATTATTATTATTATTATTATTATTATTATTATTATTATTATTATTATTATTATTATTATTATTATTATTATTATTATTATTATTATTATTATTATTATTATTATTATTATTATTATTATTATTATAGTAATAAACAGCTCGATAATAAACACTAGTAAAGGCTCGAAGAAAACCAGAATCTATTTCTCGGGCATAGGGGGGATATTGAAATTTTCGCGAATCGCGATATTGCCAAAATGTCCGCTTTAAAAGTTACGGTTTTTTTTGTTTTTCGAAATTTCGAACAGGCTCCGAGAAAATCAATCAAAGCATAAATTCTGGGACACCCTGTATAGGTCGACCAGGTTTGGATAAGTCCTTCTATGGATCTATGGGGACAGACAGACCGACCGACTGACAGACACCGAAGTGAATACAATAGTCCGTCCCTTATACCTTTTTATTACTATTGTAATAATAAAGGAAGGACGGACTAAGAACAAAACTGATCGTCTAGGCCTAGGCCTCTAATAGGCTAGGGGTGGACGTAAAAATAATGTGCAATCCATATCGTCTGTATGCCGCTTCAGATAGGTTTGGTCTTTTTCCTCTAATAGGCTAGGGGTGGACGTAAAAATAATGTGCAATCCATATCGTCTGTATGCCGCTTCAGATAGGTTTGGTCTTTCTAATAGGCTAGGGGTGGACGTAAAAATAATGTGCAATCCATATCGTCTGTATGCCGCTTCAGATAGGTTTGGTCTTTTTCATATCGTTTCATAGACTGCGAGTTAGGATAGGTAGGTAAATGCCATCGGTATTGCTCTGTTTTAATGTTTCTCAAACAATATTTTGCCATTATTGTATGTTCGCATGCTAGGCGAACATTACTCAACAGTTTTCTTGAAATATGCTGCACAGACCAACATAACTCATGATATTATACTAAAGTGTGTCATATTTTAATAGCAAAAAGCGAATAGGTTAGGTATCTACTATCTATCAGTCTGAATTCTGAAATAGCGTACATATCCTATCTCGCCGATCTTTGTGAAATACTGAGTTGTACTATAACTACTAGCATAGCAAGACTACTTACTACATATATGTGCTATACATGGAAATTTCATTATTTCACTTTAACATTTAATATCATTTATGATTCTACAATCTAGGTATTTGCAGTCCGCTCGGTACGAAAGAATGTTGACTCCTGTACTGCTCTCCTATCTTGTCATTCCTATTTCCATAGTCTGATGAGCTATGCCATAGTGTTCTGGGGATTCACCAACATCGAACCCATCTTCATCCTGCAGAAAAGGGTGCTATACATGGAAATTTCATTATTTCACTTTAACATTTAATATCATTTATGATTCTACAATCTAGGTATTTGCAGTCCGCTCGGTACGAAAGAATGTTGACTCCTGTACTGCTCTCCTATCTTATCATTCCTATTTCCATAGTCTGATGAGCTATGCCATAGTGTTCTGGGGATTCACCAACATAGAATCCATCTTCATCCTGCAGAAAAGGGCTGTAAGGGCGGTCTTTGGCCTTTGGCATTGGTCAAATGGCCGAAGTGTGTCCTGCAAACCCCTGTTCCTGCAGCATAAAATACTGACCGTGTACGCCCAAGCTATCCTGGATACTCTTCTGCTGATCCATAAACTCTCCTCCTCACTTCCTAGACACAGAAATGTCCATCAGCATGATACACGAAATAGAAATCAAATTCTCATTTCGAGAAATATGCTGATGGACAAGTCTTTTCTAAAACAGGGAATAACTCTCTACAACAAACTTCCTCCAGCTGTCAGGGAAATGAGGGAGGAGATGTTTAAATCAACCCTTAAAGAGTACCTTCTAAATCTTGCTCCTTACAGCATTGAGGAGTTCCAGGGTGACTTGGTTACTCATGTTCACGGTCAGTCTACCTAACATCTATATTCACTCTTCTTCTTCTTCCCCTTCTTCTTCCTCTTCTTCTTCTTCTTCTTCTTCTTTTTCTTCCTCCCCATATCCTCTTCCTCTCTTTTCCTTCCTCCTGCCTCTTCTTCATCCCCTTCCTTTCTTCTTTTTCTTTCTTCTTCTCCTCCTTCTTTCTCCTCTTCTTCTTCTCTTCTCTTCCTCCTCCTTCTTCTTCCTCCTCTTCTTCTTCCCCTTTTCTCTTCTTTCCCTTCCTCTCCATATTCTTTTTCCTTTTTCCTCTCCTCTCCTCCATCGGCCGTAACCAGGGATAACCTAAGGGGGGTGTGCCCGCTATTTTAAGTTTGAAGAGAATACCTACATATTATTATATCCAGTGTCCTAGTAGGGGTGGCAGGTTTGTAAGCAGTGGTGTCAGTGTCCAGCGCAGCCCATGAAGTTAGGAGCCAACCACGGGAAGCATGGATCCTGTGACCTTGGCGGAGGGTGGGATTACCGGCTGGAAAAGTTACCCGGTTTGTACTTAGGGTACCTGTGATCATAATAATGTGGAACCTGTGAGTCCGTGAGTCGCGAACCCAAAATTGGTGTCTGAATGTAAAGTCAAATCACACAAATAAGTGGTTTTTCGTCCTTTAGTTTCAATCAACAAACTTTCAACGCATTTAAAATTATTTAAAGGTTGCCAGCCACAGGAAGAGGTTTCGTGGAATATCAAGGTGTCTGTGGCAAACTTGCCCGGAGGAGCATTATCGGATATTTTTTGCAATTTGAGGCATAACGGATACCTACATGAAGTGAGAAATTTGTATTATGTCCATTGTTTTCCAAGGATGGAAACGTCAAGAAACATATTATTCCATACGCGTGCTATATTAAATTAAAAGATAAAAGGAAAAAAATGCATTTTATCCTAGGTGTGATGGGTTTCAATCTCCTAGGGGGGGGGGGCGGGGGGGGCCGTGCCCATGGACACACCCCTCCTCGGTACCCCATGTCTTCTCTTCGACGTTCTTACTCTGGTTTACGCTCGTATAACAGTTATTGTTCTCCTACCCTGTCCGACATTCAGTGGTGCTCTGCTGTATTGTTAATTGGTTTGTATTCTTGTTAATTTCGTACCTGGTCTCTGTGGACGCCTCATTAGGCTGATTCAATTTGATCTTTTACCAAATCTGTACAAAATGTTCCCGTTGACAGGGTCTTCCGATCTGAGACTAAAAAACGTCAATATCTCGGGAACGGTTTGGAATTTCGGGGGTTTTCGATTTTTCCCAGTATGTAAAAATATGGAATCGAATGGTGAAAACCGCATCTTCCTAGCTCATCTAGAAGTGGGTTAGAATTAGTATGAGTGAGTCAGTGAGTCAGTTACAGTTCATATAAACAAGGTTCATAAAATCGGGGTTCTACTGTACCTATATTTATATAGGGTGTCCACCAATGCATGACCCACTCAAATTGCTCCGAATCACTTTGAGTTTTCGAAAAAAAAAAACCGTATATCTTTGATTTTTGCAAAGAATTTTTTGACAATATTGAAATTCGCGAACAAGTTTGCAAGAACCGCGAATTTGGTACCTACCAACTTTGAAATTTCAAGTAAGAACCCCAAATTTTTATTGCATATTATTATTCTACATAAAATTTCATGTACAATCGACTACTCATTTATTTTCTTGCGATTCGCGGATACAATTCAATCACTTTGTTGATTTTTAACAAGATTCCAATAGGTAGTCGACTACCTTGAGAAAAAAGGTCATGGGACCCAACTGGCGTTCGTTCAGCATTACACACTACACACGGTTCCTACCTTAGGAAGGAAAAAACGAGGACATAGATACCTACTACCTACCTACATGGATTATTATTTATTATTGATTTTATTAAGTGTTAATAAATATTATATTATGTAGGTACCTATTTAAGTGAGGATTTCACGCATGTTCCTACCTGGATCTTCGTCATCATCCTCCCAGCCCATATAATCTCCGGGATTTTCAATTTTTTGAAATATTTTTGATTGGCGGGGGAGTTCCTGATTTTCGTACTGTGGAGTTCCAGTTGTGCGGCAGGGGTGTACCCTCCTAGCTGATTTCCAGAGTTTTTCCGGTACAGTCATTCTTGTTTTAGCATCTAGGTTGATTTTCTTCTTTTTCTGTATCTTTGTTTTGCACATTTTATATAAAAATAGGTAGGTGATTCTATCTTTTTCAGGTAGTATTCTATCTTTTTCAAGAAATAGGTATTTTTGAGTAGCCGACCCACAAAAGAGGTCCCTAGATTTTCTCTTTTTCTGCGGCTGACCCAAAAAGAGGTTTTGAAAAAAAAAAAAAAAAAAAAAAAAAAAAGTGAGAAATCGCCCATAAAGAGGGACAGACACCCACAAAAGAGCCAATAAAAAAAAAAAAACAAAAAGAGGTGAGAAATCGCCCATAAAGAGGTACAGACACCCACAAAAGAGCCAATAAAAGAAAAGAGGCGTCATAAATAAAGTGTAGAAAGTTGAGACTGGTACAGCAAGATGCTGTATATGTAAAGTGCTTTTTTCTGTTTGTGCTTTTCTTTTCCATAAGGTAGGGTGAGTGACGGACAGAAAGAGGGAAGTGATGGGCAGAAAGATAAAGATGAAGAAAATGATGAGATCATAGATTCAGAGATGGAAGATATCAGTAATTTAATCACTTTCCATAGAGACAGCGATCCAAATATTGGAGACAAGACTAGTAGTACTAGTACTCCCGTGCGGAAGGATGTGGGTGGAGAAAATCTAACTCCTGGATCGTTACTAAGGAACAAATTCATAGGACAAAACGAGAAAGGAACCGAGAAGTCATCAGAATCCAAAAAGAAGGAAGAAAGAGATTCTGGAAATGAGCCAAAACAAAAGAGGCTAAAACCGAAATCGAAAAAAAGAAAAGCTTAAGACCCTTTGGATCTGGACGGAAGTTTTACGGAAGAAAAAATTAATAAAATGACGGAGGCTTTAACAAAGGTTAGTAATGAATTAAACAGCTTGTATGGGAAAATTTGTGATTTCCCAAAAGCGAGAAAGGACATAAGGGAACAGATGGACGAGATACACAAAATGAAGAAACTGTTACTGAAGGAGACAGTGATAAAAAATTTGGAAAAGGGAAAAGAAAATTTGAAGAAACTACTGAAAAAGGAAGCCCTGAGGCACTGGAAGAAGTGGAGGAGGAGAAAGAAAAAGAAGAGGATCGACCAGAGGAGAGCACGAGTGTAAAACAATTCTGTGCCAGATGTGCAGTACTCATAGAAAACGAGAAGGATAAAAAAATGATCATAGAGAAAATCAAAGAAGCGTCAAGCCTGAACGAGGATGATTATTCAATTTTGGTGAATAAAAAGTGGCCACAGGAGGTTTTCAAAAAAAAAACAAAATAGTTCCTGGAAATCCGTTGAACACCAAATCTGAACAACTTATCGTTTTTTATGAGAACATAAAAGAAGATTCGACAAAATAGTTCCTGGAAATCCGTTGAACACCAAATCTGAACAACTTATCGTTTTTTATGAGAACATAAAAGAAGATTCGACACTGCTTAGAATGGTGAAAGAGAAATTCCCAGATGTAGAGGAAGTGCTGGAGGAGGAAAAGGAGGAGGGGAAAATGTCATTCCTGGAAAATATAATGTAAAGGCTCGCTAGTAATGGCCTTTGATTCCGTTGATCATGACATTCTGATCGCCAGGTTATCTTCAATGAATCTCTCGCAAAATACTCTAACCTGGTTCCGATCCTATCTGGACCAACGGAGGCAGTGTGTGAAAGGAAATGGGTGCACATCTTCCTGGCTAAACTGCTCTTCGGGCGTTCCACAGGGTAGCGTGCTAGGACCTCTGCTTTTCTCTCTATTCATAAATAGTATCACCAGCTCCATCACCTGCAAATGTCATCTATATGCCGATGATCTGCAGCTCTATGTTCACTATATAATCTCCGGACACATACAGCAATATGTATGGCGTGGCTAATATGAACACCCAGTTAAGTGAGGAGATGGCTCTCAACATGATAGTAATCTCCGGACACATACAGCAATATGTATGGCGTGGCTAATATGAACACCCAGTTAAGTGAGGAGATGGCTCTCAACATGATAGTCAGATGTATCAGCACACTCTGCCAACAAAAATAATAACGAAAGAAGTGAGGTCCATGTTTTAATTCAACGATTTGGTAATAGTGTTAGCGTTAGGCTCAATCCCAGAATTCGCTCAATGAACGAAAAAATAGTTCCCTCTGCGATTCATGTAAAAGCTAAAGTGCCGAAATCGGCCATTGAACACCAAAAGAAAAAAGGCTAAACTGCTCATTCCGCGGAGTGAAAAACACCTAAATGCCAGACCGCGGTTTGAAAAATGCTCAAACCCCGAAGTCCAAGAGCCTGAGTGCATGAGATGCTTAAAGTTAGCTAGAACGTGTTACAAATCGCATCTTTCGCTTGCTTCTTTTGTTTTGATAAGTTGAACTTGTTACTCGTATGAGTCTTGTGTGTTCTTCCCAAAAAGAAAATACCTAGGTAGATATTCAAGTAACTTAGATAGGAGGGTAACGCCGATCCCAAATAAGATTGGGAAAAGGTGCAGTGGTAACGCTCTTGTTTCATTGCTATTTTTTTTTTTATTTATTTATTTTTAAGAAGACTAGTAGAAAGAATGCTACCGTTGCACAACCCGCTCCCTATTGGCTTTACACCTTTTAGAAAAAACGGTCGGGCTACGCGCTCCCTATTGACTTCGCACTTTTATAGAATATGGTCGCGCTACGCGCTCCCCATCGACTTCTCACATTGAGAGAATACGGTCGCGCTACGCGCTCCCCATCGGCTTCACACTTTGAAACAATACGGTCGCGTTACGCGCTCCTCATTGGCTTCTCACTTTGAAATAATACGGTCGCGCTACGCGCTCCCTATTGACTTCGCACTTTGATAGAATATGGTCGCTCTGCGCGCTCCCTGTTGGCTTTGCACTTCGAGAGAATAAGGTCGGGCTCCGCGCTCCCCATTGGCTTCACACTTTCAAACAATACGGTCGCGCTACGCGCTCCTCATTGGCTTCTCACTTTGACAGAATACGGTCGCGCTACGCGCTCCCTATTGACTTCGCACTTCTATAGAATATGGTCGCGCTACGTGCTCCCCATCGGCTTCTCACTTTGAGAGAATACGGTCGGGCTACGCGCTCCCCATTAGCTTCACACTTTGAAACAATACGGTCGCGCTACGCGCTCCTCATTGGCTTCTCACTTTGACAGAATACGGTCGCGCTACGCGCTCCCTATTGACTTCGCACTTCTATAGAATATGGTCGCGCTACGTGCTCCCCATCGGCTTCTCACTTTGAGAGAATACGGTCGGGCTACGCGCTCCCCATTAGCTTCACACTTTGAAACAATACGGTCGCGCTACGCGCTCCTCATTGGCTTTTCGCTTCGAGAAAATACGGTCGCGCTACGCGCTCCCTAATGACTAAATTAAGAAAAGGGGGGGGGAATGGATTTGAAAAATATTCCCTGATATTCTACCATCCAAATACCGACCATGGTCAACGTATCTTAACTTCAATGATATGAGGGGGGAATGGATTTGAAAAATATTCCCTGATATTCTACCATCCAAATACCGACCATGGTCAACGTATCTTAACTTCAATGATATGTCGGTAGGTAACTAATTCAAAGTCGCAATAAAAAAAAAGTTCCCTAGGTGGTCACTCGTCTAGCTAACAACCACGCTCAACGTTACTTAACTTCAGTGATATGTGAGGAGTAGATACACAATTCATACAAAGTCGTAAAGCTCAAAATATTTTTCTTTCGATCAAAGCGAATGCGAATGTTCAACGGAGAAAAAGTAAAAACATAAAAAAAAACTAAAAATGAAGCTAACCAAAACTCTGCTGGAGGAAAAAGATTCGTTGAATCTCTACTCCCTGTGTATTTATTCCTTACGGTACCTATTAATTTAAGTATGGGACCCAATTGGTACTTAGACCCTCTCAAACCCGGGATTTAACTGGTCACTGACCTTCTCAAATTCGGGACCCAACTGGTAGCAAAAAAAAAGTTTTGGGACTGAACTGGCTTCCTCCCTAAAAATATTCAAGGGTTCCCGGACTTTATAAACACCTTGTATATAGAAATAAATATGTACAATATTATATAATTTACCTACCTGTATTACTAATATTAATACATACCTAGGTACATTTACCACTGATTGAATTAAAATAAATAGGTACCTATTTACATTTCTATTCTTATTCTTACCTATTGTGGTGCCTAAATAAAAATACCTAGACAGTAAAAAGGAAGTTATGGTTAAGTACCTAGGTAGTTAAATTGTGTTGGTAATCCTATTAATAACTGCAGCAAATATTGTGCCTATAAAAATTATTTTTGTTTAAATACTCACTACATATTTACTAAAAATAATTAAAATAACTCGCTTTATTTCACGTAATAATTTCTCCTTTCATTGTAACCTTATTGGTAGGTATTCAAAAGAATTATCGGGCAACAATAAATAATATAAATATCACGTACGCTAAACAATACCTCTTTTATTTAATTATTTATTTTCAACTTGTTACGCGACACGCACGACCGTTACGGAAGAGCTCTGGATATACAACTAATGTGAAAATTTTATTTTCCCCAAAAGAAAAGTTTTGAAAAGCTTTTTTTACTTTTTTTTTCCTAAGGAACGAGAATAGGGGGAAGAAAATACCTACACCTACATAATATCTAATAGGTATATAAAAGATATCTAATATACCTATATCTTATATTGGGTAGGTAGGTAAGTTTTTTTTCTTTTTTTTTATATATTATATATGTAGAGTGCTATATTAGCAATTTATTGGTAAAATAATTAGGTATGCATTTAAGTACATGGTTGAAAAAAATCTAGTGTGAACATCACACGACTTTTTATTAAGGTTGCCGAATAAGTATCTACACTTGGTTCCACAAAGAGCGACTCAAACTTTTCCTAATACAAATTCTATGGTATCTCCCTTAATACTTTACCTAAATTCCACCAAACAGAACCCATTTTGAAGCTAATATTGGCAACTTATTAGATTTCGCATCGCTACATGATCCCCAAAACCAAACCCATGTTGGCGCCATTTTATTTACATCGTGTTTTTAGATTTAGCAAAACGTACGAAAACTGAAATACGATAACCGAAGAGAACCTGGCGGACATTCAAGTAATCATACCTTTTATCTGTTCAACGTGTTTTGTCTTGTCCTAATGAATGAAATTAATGACAAATTGACAGATTTAAAAAAAAAAATAATTATTTGTTTTCTAACTAAAAATGAAGCTAACCAAAACTCTGCTGGAGGAAAAAGATTCGTTGAATCTCTACTCCCTGTGTATTTATTCCTTACTAGTGATTGACCCGTCCTTTGTACGGGACCACCACACACACGCAAACCACCACCACACCCACCCACCACACACACATCCATCACACCACACACACACCCATCACACCACACACACACGGTCGCGCTACGCGCTCCCTGACATGTCCCACAGTGCAGCATAATAGGCATAACTTTGAACCGCCGCCATTTTGAATCAGGATGGAATGTGACAATTTTAAGTAGCCTATGTCACCCGGAGTTCTTTTCTTAACAACCACAATTTTTTTTATCAAAATCGGTCGAGCCGTTTTTGCGTGAAAAGAGGACAACAAAAGGTCTTTTTAGCGTAAAAGGCATCCAGCTCTAACCGATTAAACGGTTAGAGTTAGGGTATACATATAATAACAAGAACACCCAAAATAAGCATCATTTAATAGGATGAGGAAAGTCGTGTGATGTTCACACCAGATTTTTGTGCTTAACCTAACCCTATAATAACTAAGAACTGTTCTAATTGTGAAAATTCCTTTTTGCCTTTTACCTAACCCTATATGTATAACAGGGGTTTCCAACTTTCATGCGGGCCACATGCTAAATTGGCAGGTACTTCGCGGGCCACATACCTACACAAGGGAGCAGGCCCGTATCCAGGATTTTCTTGAGGGGATGGGGTGGATGCTCCATTTTCAGAGTCCAGTATATGATAAAAGAGCAAAAATCAAGCCCAAGGGGACTCACCCCGACAGCTTTGCCGGCCACAAAAATGGTCTGGTGGGCCACATGTGTCCCGCGGGCCGCTAGTTGGAAACCCTCGCTATATGTATAATAGTACAGGTCACTACTCATTTGTGCCAGTTCTTTTGGTAGCGATCACTCTAAAGTTTTAGACTACTAGGAAGATTCAGTTCTAAGAACATAGTGCTTGTGATGTGTTGATAGTTGATAGAAAGAAGAAGAAGAAAAAATCAGGTACCTATTAATTTAAGTATGGGACCCAATTGGTACTTAGACCCTCTCAAACCCGGGATTTAACTGGTCACTGACCTTCTCAAATTGTTTGTAAATATTTGGAAGGCAAGTGATTGGACGAAAGTTTCCTGGATCATGAGTATTTTTATTCTTGGGTATCTTCTATTCTTGTTCTTACCTATTGTGGTGCCTAAAAAAAAATACCTAGACAGTAAAAAGGAAGTTATGGTTAAGTACCTAGGTAGTTAAATTGTGTTGGTAATCCTATTAATAACTGCAGCAAAATTCTTACCTATTGTGGTGCCTAAATAAAAATACCTAGACAGTAAAAAGGAAGTTATGGTTAAGTACCTAGGTAGTTAAATTGTGTTGGTAATCCTATTAATAACTGCAGCAAATATTGTGCCTATAAAAATTATTTTTGTTTAAATACTCACTACATATTTACTAAAAATAATTAAAATAACTCGCTTTATTTCACGTAATAATTTCTCCTTTCATTGTAACCTTATTGGTAGGTATTCAAAAGAATTATCGGGCAACAATAAATAATATAAATATCACGTACGCTAAACAATACCTCTTTTATTTAATTATTTATGGTATTCAAAAGAATTATCGGGCAACAATAAATAATATAAATATCACGTACGCTAAACAATACCTCTTTTATTTAATTATTTATTTTCAACTTGTTACGCGACACGCACGACCGTTACGGAAGAGCTCTGGATATACAACTAATGTGAAAATTTTATTTTCCCCAAAAGAAAAGTTTTGAAAAGCTTTTTTTACTTTTTTTTTCCTAAGGAACGAGAATAGGGGGAAGAAAATACCTACACCTACATAATATCTAATAGGTATATAAAAGATATCTAATATACCTATATCTTATATTGGGTAGGTAGGTAAGTTTTTTTTCTTTTTTTTTATATATTATATATGTAGAGTGCTATATTAGCAATTTATTGGTAAAATAATTAGGTATGCATTTAAGTACATGGTTGAAAAAAATCTAGTGTGAACATCACACGACTTTTTATTAAGGTTGCCGAATAAGTATCTACACTTGGTTCCACAAAGAGCGACTCAAACTTTTCCTAATACAAATTCTATGGTATCTCCCTTAATACTTTACCTAAATTCCACCAAACAGAACCCATTTTGAAGCTAATATTGGCAACTTATTAGATTTCGCATCGCTACATGATCCCCAAAACCAAACCCATGTTGGCGCCATTTTATTTACATCGTGTTTTTAGATTTAGCAAAACGTACGAAAACTGAAATACGATAACCGAAGAGAACCTGGCGGACATTCAAGTAATCATACCTTTTATCTGTTCAACGTGTTTTGTCTTGTCCTAATGAATGAAATTAATGACAAATTGACAGATTTAAAAAAAAATAATTATTTGTTTTCTTAATTTAATTATTCCGCCGTGTTCGTTATGTATTATGTTATTTTTTGTACAAATAAAACGATAAACGATATGGTATTAGAATGGGATATAAGAAAGAAAATCTCAACTTGACATGCTTAGCTTTTGCAGACGATATTGCGCTGTTCGCTAAAGACTTCGAGGAAGCAGAAGACCAACTCACTAAAGCCTGATTCACACTATAGTGCCAGTCAAGGTCCGGTCACGGTCCAGTAACGGTCCGATCAAATGATTGTTGAAGGCAAGTAAATGCGAGTGTACACACTAGACGTTCTAGTCAAGGTACGGTAACGGTCAGCTCACAGTCAAAATTTGGAACATTCTCGCGACGAATCTTTTTGATCGGACCGAAACTGGACCGTGACCGGAGCGAGACTGGCACTATAGTGTGAATAGGCAGCGATCAAGCAACGATCAACATTCCTTCGTTCAGACCAACTAGAAATGAAAGAAAAAGGACCGAAGCATGACCGAAGCATGAACGTTGCTTGAACGATAGTGTGAATACTCAATCTTTTGATCGGAACGTTACCGGACCGTGACTGGACCTTGACTGGCACTACATATAGTGTGAATCAGGCTTTTGTGATTTGGTCTGGTTTTGTTGTATAAGTCATGTAGTGATTTAAAGGAAAAAATATATATATATAAACATATATAGTGTTACAATCCTACAGTTCATAAAAAACTTTCAATACTTTTTTATTATTGTTATTATTATTATTGTTTTTTTTTTTTGTGTGTTATTTATTATTAAGGTATAATAATTTTTATTAGGTAAGCATTGAATCATAACTTTCAGCACGTACTTATAGCAAGACTCTGGTTTTTCTAATTACAGGTTTAGCTATATTCAGCTTTCGTCATCGTGTTGAACCAGCCCTGGTTATATGGAGTTTAATTCTATGTCTGGTAGGCCGTGCCTGCAATATATTCCCACTAGCTATTCTAGTCAATCGATTCCGAGAACATCAAATCACGCGACGCATGATGTTCATTATGTGGTTCAGTGGTGAGTAACAAAGTTCCTAGTAAGCTTTAAGTCGCGGGTTCAATTATCGCTCGGGGCGGATTTTATCAAACAGATAAAGTTCATATTCGGAACGACTGGCTTTCTTTCTGACGTTAACAGTTACATTTCTCTCTATGAAATCTAATTAGATTATTGTTATTGTCAGGTCTGCGAGGTGCTATCTCCTATGCACTCTCATTACACTTGGAGTTTTCCGATGAGACACGTCACGTGATTATCACCTCCACTCTCATCATAGTGCTAGTCACTACTCTTGTGTTTGGTGGCTCCACTATGCCACTCATGAAAATATTGCAGACTTCTTCTAATCAGAAGATTGGTCGCCGTAGACGAGGAAGGAAAGGCAAGACTGCAATTTCGCTGAGTAAAACAAAGGAGTGGGTAAGTCAATTGATTACTTACTCAAGCACCTACATATATTATTAGATTTAGATCTTTAAATATTTAAATATACCTAGTCTACAAATCTGTAATAAAATCTCGTAAACCACTTACCAACCAATCATTTTCAAATATTGAAATCCCAGCCAATTCTGAAAATGCAAGATTTATAGAACACCCTGGTATATTATAATAATATATATAAGTAGACTTTATTAATAAACCATTTGTGCATAAAAAAGAAACATCTCCAGAAAACAACATCACATTAGGGAACCCCTACTCCATCTTCCAAGTTTAAAATTCTGGTTTTATAACGGGTCCCTCGCAACCTCAGGGACACTGCCCGTATTATCGCTATTTCAACCTTGGTTTTTATCCACCCTGATAACTGGCTGACGGACTTGTTCCATTTTGCACTTAGTGTTGAGGCTATTCTTTTCAGGAAGGGTGTGAACTCAAGATGCAACGCACCATCAACCGAACAAATAAGTGGAGAAAAAGAGCCCCGAATATCTTCAACCGCCTTGTCATATTTAGTATGTTTCTCCTTGGCATGAGCTTTAGAAGTAGTTGTCCACTCTTGGGATTCGTAGGAAGGAGCGTCAGCGTTGATTACGCGATTATCGAAAAACGCAGCCTTTCCAGATTCCCAAATACCATTGACTTTGATATCAGTTATCAAAGCACCTCCATTAGGACCAGCTTCACGAACAACTGGTTCGATAGTCACACCATTATAGGCGAGGCCAGCTAATGCAGCACACTCATCACGCAAATAGTCATGACCAAACTTGACGAGACCACCTCTTTTGCAGTCCAAAGCGTGGTTGAGATTCATCTCTTGGCCACATCCATCGCAATTACATGTTGTGTTGTTGTACATCAAGAGGTTCGCCAGTTTTGATTGAATGTACTATTTTTGAATATTACAGGACACAGAAACTTCATAAGAAGTTTCAGCAGCCTTCATAAGAAGTTTCAGCAGCCAATAAATTACAATGGTAATGGTAATAATATTACTTTTATTTAACAATAATTACAAAACATGACATTACAAAAATTAATTTGCCCTGTTTTAATAGTAACTTTGTACCTTACAATAATTACAAAACATGACATTACAAAAATTAATTTGCCCTGTTTTAATAGTAACTTTGTACCTTATACTTATACTAAGAGAAATTTTGTGAGGGGTGATTACCTTGGATTATATATATGTAGGTACATTTCGGAGTATCAGTTCT
>NW_007379342.1:58686-86379 GCF_000475195.1 Diaphorina citri | reverse complement strand
TAGGAGGGGGGGAGAGAGAGAGAGACATTGTATGGGTAAGAGGAGAAAAGGGCTCGGGGGGGGGCATTGTGTGGGTAGGAGAGGGGTATGATATGAGAGTGTTTGGAGAATGGGTGTGAGTCTGAGTGTGTGTGAGAGAGAGAGGAAAAGAGATTGTTTGGAATTATGAATAGAATGGGTGTGAGAGAGAGGGATAGAGGTACTTGAAACTCAAGAGCCTCATGCAGAGAGGAGTTGAAAACTCTCTCTCTCTCCCCCCCCACCTCTCTCCTTCTTTCTCTCTCTCTCTCACACACACACACACACCCTCTTTCTTCTCCATGTTGATCTCAAAACTTTCTCCTCTTCCATCATACTCTTCCTCTCATTCTCTATCTCTCTCCCTTTCTCATTCCTTCTTTGATGCTATTCTTGTCCATGGTAAGCTCACAAAGCTGTCTCCTCCTCCTCCTCCTCCTCCTCCTCCTCCTCCTTCTCCTCTTTCTTCCCTTTTCCTATTTTTCATTTTCTGGATGGATGCCTCGGTTACTTTGTGAAGGTTCATTTTTATTTATAGAAAATAACTTACACTTCACTTTTTTTATGGCCCAGATAGTTAGGTATGCAAACTTGTGAAGAAGATCTGTCCATTGGTTCGTAGATTCGTATAAGCTTAACCTATCGTTTGGGGCTGTTTGCCCCTACACCTAAGCCTCGGAGTGGGCTTTTTGTGTAGAAGATCCAATGTCCATTGATGTTGGTCGCAGTCGTGGTTCTTTACCAGAATTTCTGATTTCCATTGACATGCTGATTTGCTCGTTGTTGATTTGATTCCCTGGCTCCACTTTCACTCTTGTCTGGTCTGTGTCCATGATCATCTTAACATAGCCATTCCCAACCTGTCGTCCGCGGGTCGCATATGGCCCGGTAAGGCCCATTAAACTTGAGTGCGACCCACGCATTTGGTCTCATTTACCCCTGACCATCCGCCACTTGCTAGAATGTCGCTCTTACATTAACCCATCCCGTCCAGCCTTCCACAAGATCCCTTCACTAGATGATGACCAAGATTCCGTTGAGAACCTATTAGGATTCCTACGTTACACAACAGTGCGACCCACGCATTTGGTCGCATTTAGCGCGGTAAGATTTCCAGTTTCTTTTCCTTAAAATGTGGGCGGCGACTAACTTTCTTTTCCTTAAAATGTGGGCGGCGTTTGGAACACTCAAATGTGGTCCGCTGCAAAGAGAGGTTGAGTAAGTCTGTCCTAACATGTAGGTATAGATATCGTGATGATGCCGTCCTTAAAATGTGGGCCGCGTTTGGAACACTCAAATGTGGTCCGCTGCAAAGAGAGGTTGAGTAAGTCTGTCCTAACATGTAGGTATAGATATCGTGATGATGCCAATCTTCCATCTAATGATATCCAAATCAGACTTAAAGAGTAAGAGAGTTTCAAGCTGTTGGTTTACTTGTATTCTTCACGCGTGCTGGCGTGACAGAAGAACTATTGTACCGGATGGCTTAGGAATAGAAAGCGAATTTAAGCTCATTTACATTTAGTTATTGATAGTTTACCTATATTGGCCAATTTTCGGTTCGATATTGCATTTTGCATCCCGTACTTTCTCGACCAATTGGAATAGAGTATTTTCGAAGAAGGACAAAATGTGGCTGATAGAGAAAGTACCGAATTTTGTTACATAGAGGTTTCACTGTCTAACTGTTAAGGTCTTTAGAGAGGGTGGTTTTACCCTCCATTCGGCCACAAGCTACCCGCTCCTCACGGACACCAACTCTCGGGCCCTCTCTCGACAGAATCCTGTATACGGCCGGCCTTATAGCTTCCCCTCTTGTAAATTTCACGACTCGCCTCTGGTTTATGTGCATGTATCCAATGCGTGTGTTTATATACCTGTGAAGATCTAACACCAGGAAAGAAGGCATTATGGAATCTGCTAATCTGTTTAATATGACTGGCTCGTATGCTTCCATGTGCGATGTAGATTGTATTAATGAGTATTACCGAAGAAGATACAGTTTTTTTTTATGGCTGATATTTCAATTTAGTACGTGGGTAATGAAATTATGAGTTGTTACGTTTACGTGTGTTGTAATTGTTGCCGCGTTAGCTAAGTTGTACTTGAGTATACTTGTATGAAGAGAAACAATACTACATAGTATGTTACCAATAGATCAGTTGCGCTTACTTGGGTGATGTTTCAAAGTCATAGAGCAGGAAAAATGAGGACCAACGGAATTTTTCTTTTTCCATTTTCGGACCGATATTGCATTTTGCATCCCGTACTTTCTCGACCAATTGGAATAGAGTATTTTTGAAGAAGGACAAAATGTGGCAGATAGAGAAAGTACCGAATTTTGTTACATAGAGGTTTCACTGTCTAACTGTTCAGTTCTTTAGAGAGGGTGGTTTAACCCTCCATTCGGCCACAAGCTACCCGCCCCTCACGGACACCAACTCTCGGGCCCTCTCTCGACAGAATCCTGTATACGGCCGGCCTTATAGCTTCCCCTCTTGTAAATTTCACGACAATTTTCGGACCGATATTGCATTTTGCATCCCGTACTTTCTCGACCAATTGGAATAGAGTATTTTCGAAGAAGGACAAAATGTGGCTGATAGAGAAAGTACCGAATTTTGTTACATAGAGGTTTCACTGTCTAACTGTTAAGGTCTTTAGAGAGGGTGGTTTTACCCTCCATTCGGCCACAAGCTACCCGCTCCTCACGGACACCAACTCTCGGGCCCTCTCTCGACAGAATCCTGTATACGGCCGGCCTTATAGCTTCCCCTCTTGTAAATTTCACGACATTTTACATAGAGGTTTCACTGTCTAACTTTTAAGGTCTTTAGAAAGGGTGGTTTTACCCTCCATTCGGCCACAAGCTACCCGCCCCTCACGGACACCAACTCTCGGGCCCCCCTCTCGACAGAATCCTGTATACGGCCGGCCTTATAGCTTCCCCTCTTGTAAATTTCACGACTCGCCTCTGGTTTATGTGCATGTATCCAATGTGTGTGTTTATATACCTGTGAAGATCAAACACCAGGAAAGAAGGCATTATGGAATCTGCTAATCTGTTTAATATGACTGGCTCGTATGCTTCCATGTGCGATGTAGATTGTATTAATGAGTATTTTTTACCCATTTGCAACTGCTCCATTATGTAGCTTATATTATTTTATTATTTATTGTTGTCAAATGTCAAAGACTGGGATTACATAGTTATTGAGATACTAATTTATTCTACTAATTAATTGATGGGAATTTAGCAAAAATCTAAGAATACTACGGGTTGGAAAGCCAAATGGGATTTAAATCCATCTCTCCTTCCCTCTTTCTTGCTCCCTCTCTAGTAGCACGCTTTCTCCCACCACCTATTCTTCTCCTCCATTTATCTCATTTTCTCTTCCCTCCCTCTCCTTCATTGCGTTTATTCAATCTCGCCTTCTTTTTCTTACCTTCTATCTCCTTTGCTCTCTCCCGTCCTCTATCCTTCTCTCTTCCCCCCTCTTTCTATCTTCCTCTTTCCTTCTATTTACTTCTCTCTCTCTCCTTCCTTGTTTCCATCTCTCTGTATCTTCCTCTTTCCTTCTTCCTACATCCCTCTTCCTCTTTCTTTGTCCCTCTCTCTTCTTTCTTGTTTCCTTCTTTCTTCCTCCCTTTAGATTTCGCTCCTTCCCTCTTTCCTCCGTTCTCCCTCCCTATTACTTTGTCGCACTCCTTCCTCCTTCTATTCCGCTGCATTCCTCTCCCTCCCTCTATTCCTCTCTCTCACACACACAGAGGGCTCACATTGTTGTCAGTGTCGTGTGACACACCCTGATTTAATCTGTTAAGTATACAGGGTGGCATGACGTGTGTTTATATACCTGTGAAGATCTAACACCAGGAAAGAAGGCATTATGGAATCTGCTAATCTGTTTAATATGACTGGCTCGTATGCTTCCATGTGCGATGTAGATTGTATTAATGAGTATTACCGAAGAAGATACAGTTTTTTTTTATGGCTGATATTTCAATTTAGTACGTGGGTAATGAAATTATGAGTTGTTACGTTTACGTGTGTTGTAATTGTTGCCGCGTTAGCTAAGTTGTACTTGAGTATACTTGTATATGGCTGATATTTCAATTTAGCACGTGGGTAATGAAATTATGAGTTGTTACGTTTACGTGTGTTGTAATTGTTGCCGCGTTAGCTAAGTTGTACTTGAGTATACTTGTACGAAGAGAAACAATACTACATAGTATGTTACCAATTATGTAGCTTATATTATTTTATTATTTATTGTTGTCAAAGTCTGGGATTACATAGTTATTGAGATACTAATTTATTCTACTAATTAATTGATGGGAATTTAGCAAAAATCTAAGAATACTACGGGTTGGCCCAATTCAGACAGGCTAACTAGTTTGTTCAATCGCAAACAACGGAACAGTGGTGCACTGTGAACCAACGGCTATCGACTATAGAACGTTGCACCCGTTCCAAATGGATCACCAAAGGCAACGTTGTACGCGGTTGGTATCCGTATGGGTGATCATCTGGGCGATCGGGTGTTAATTTTTCCCGGCCCCACTCAGGCTGAGTGAGAGTTAAGGCTGAGGAGGCAGGTAGCTTGTCACTGAATAGAAGGTAAAACCCCCGTCACTAAAAACCTTAGCAGTCATATAGTTTTAGGCCCCTATGAAAAATCCACAATGACGCAAATTATTTTAGTTGCCCAAACGCATCGACTATAGAACGTTGCGCCCGTTCCAAATGGATCACCGAAGGCAACGTTGCACGCGGTTGGTATCCGTATGGGTGACCATCTGGGCAATCGGGTGTTGATTTTTCCCAGCCCCACTCAGGCTGAGTGAGAGTTGAGGAGGGAGGTAGCTTGTCACTGAATAGAGGGTAAAACCCCGTCACTAAAAACCTTAGCAGTCATATAGTTTTAGGCCCCTATGAAAAATCCACAATGACGCAAATTATTTTAGTTGCCCAAACGATCAAAATGGTTTGGCCCAAAGATTGTCTGTTTTGGTTTTGGATGAGTAATCGTACAAAAATGTCATTGATTATTTCATTACTCACCATTGTTTATCAATCATATGCTTCGTGCGACCTTTATCTTATACCTGTTATCAATTTGTATATCTGTTTCATGCAAGAGTAGGTACCTACGTGGTTATTTACATATGTTACTTAATTTTGTTACAATTAATTGTCGGATTGTCCTTTAGTCCTTTGTTTTTCCCCTTTTCCCTTCCTATAGGTAGGAGGAGCAGTTATTTTATCTGAGATTTTTTTAACTTTCTATTACATCACAGCACATTTTTTTTTTTTTTTCTTTTTTATCTGTCGAAGTTCAATAGTTTGAATAAAATCGAATAAATTCTCCGAAATTCAAAGGCTCAAAGGCTAATCTTATTTGTGTCCACTTTGCAATTCCGTGATGTTAGATGTTTTGATGACTAATGCCTATTTTTGTTCCCGGAGTCCCTGTGGACTACCCTTTGATCCCAGAAAAAAATTAACGGCCTTTTATCATTAATATTTTCATTTTATTTTTTTATTATTTTTTTTTTGTACGAGTTATTGTCTTGTGACCCAATTTTGCCATATTTAATATTTATTGATCCGCAAGTGTCTGGTAGCACAAGATATACCTAC
Source organism: Diaphorina citri (assembly GCF_000475195.1). Classification (NCBI taxonomy): domain Eukaryota; kingdom Metazoa; phylum Arthropoda; class Insecta; order Hemiptera; family Psyllidae; genus Diaphorina; species Diaphorina citri. The sequence goes on along the minus strand of NW_007379342.1, from coordinate 80,717 downwards.
GGTCAAAGGACATTGCGTTCAAAGTCCATATAGGTCTTTTTTTACCAATAATAATGAAAAAAAAAAATAGATCAAATACATACTTGTATTATTTATTGCCATTATCCAGTCTAGTGGGGTCTAAATAACCATTTACCTTTATATTTCTTTAAGTTTGCTCAGATCTAGTTTTTTTCTTTATTTCTAGATTTTATTTAGTATTCAAGAAACACCTTAACTATCTTGTAATGAAGTAATCATGGTTGTGGCTTTGCCTTTAATATAAAATTTTCTATGCCTTCTTTAAATCTATTAGTAATGTGAATAAATTAAAAAGTCAATCTTTTGTGTTGAGAAAAAAAATCGAATCACTACGATATTAAATCTTTTGTGTTGAGAAAAAATTCTAATCACTATGATTGTGATTATATTCTTTGTGAGTTAATCAAGTGTTGTGCCTATTAAAGTTCCATGAATTTCAAGCGATAATTAGTGCGGTATTTTTGTGCCTATAAATAATTCATCTACGACTAATGGTAAGGAAAAGAGTAAAAGTCAATCTTTTGTGTTGAGAATAAAGAAATCGAATCACTACGATATTAAATCTTTTGTGTTGAGAAAAAATTCTAATCACTATGATTGTCGCTCTTGATTATAAGCCGATTCTTTGTGAGTTAATCAAGTGTTGTGCCTATTAAAGTTCCATGAATTTCAAGTGATAATTAGTGCGGTATTTTTGTGCCTATAAATAATTCATCTACGACTAATGGTAAGGAAAAGAGGTTTTTGTGTGATATGTTGGTAGTGACTGACAATTGACATTGGAATGTAGGAAGCTACGTTAATTGTTGAATAAATAGGGGATGTATTTCTTTTACTGCATGCTTGAGGATGGTATATTATTCCTAATGGTTTAAACTCCGGGTAATAGTGTAAATCTTCATTTTTCTTATGTACCTAATAGTTTTTCTTTTCATTACTCTTTTCAATGGACTACTCAGTTAATGAGTCAGACCTTAATGGACAACAAAACCTTCAATAGCAATCTTTAAATCTATTAGTAATGTGAATAAATTAAAAAGTCAATCTTTTGTGTTGAGAAAAAAAAATCTAATCACTACGATATTAAATCTTTTGTGTTGATTAAGAAATTCTAATCACTATGATTGTCGCTCTTGATTATAAGCCGATTCTTTGTGAGTTAATCAAGTGTTGTGCCTGTTAAAGTTCCATGAATTTCAAGCGATAATTAGTGCGGTATTTTTGTGCCTATAAATAATTCATCTACGACTAATGGTAAGGAAAAGAGGTTTTTGTGTGATATGTTGGTAGTGACTGACAATTGACATTGGAATGTAGGAAGCTACGTTAATTGTTGAATAAATAGGGGATGTATTTCTTTTACTGCATGCTTGAGGATGGTATATTATTCCTATGGTTTAAACTCCGGGTAATAGTGTAAATCTTCATTTTTCTTATGTACCTAATAGTTTTTCTTTTCATTACTCTTTTCAATGGACTACTCAGTTAATGAGTCAGACCTTAATGGACAACAAAACCTTCAATAGCAATTCAAAGAAACAATAGGAAACGCAACTCGGAACACCGAACAGGAAAAAACGGAACAGAACAATGAAACAATTCCCTTTATAGGTAGATAATTCTTGAAACCACCGGTCTATCTACATAGGTAATCTCGGTAATTATTTTGTGCTAAATGCTGTCCAAATATCCATTTCACTATTCAAACCCCCATACCTAAAAGTTCAAAGATTTAAATCACTCCTATAGCCTATAAGTAAAGGGAGTTGGGATCTGACTTATTGACTGAGTAGTTCACTTAAAAGAGTAATCATTTTCATGACTTACTCACTCACTTTACTCTACTCTAACAACTACTTGAAAGCTCGAAACATGTGTAGTTAGCACACGACTCAGAACATAATTAAGGAACATACTTGGAACATAATTAAGTAAGAGGATCATGCAAAACTCATTATCACCTGAGGAAGCCCCAAGAAATGAAAACAATTTGTAGTATGCCATATTATGCCAGTTCGTTTGTATGCCAGTTTGTACGTTTATATGCCAGTCTCTGTTTGGCAAATAACATTGAATGATGTCAGCAGTTATGCTTTTCAATCAATACTTATTATGATCGTATACCTACATGTCATGTTAACTTCTTTACGTCTTTGTATACTATTAGGATAAAGAAGTACTTATACTGTTAGACGATCTCCCTTCTAAGCCAGGTAGGTGTAGGAAAGTTGCTAAAGAAATAGCAAAGGTTGATTGCGAAGGGCACCCACTCGTAAAATTTCTGTAGCCAAAACCAAATATCAGCCCAAAGCAATCACCCTAGGACTGATTGAAAGGCTGACGAAAAACGAATCCGATTTCTTACCCATTTCCTGGGTCCAGTGGGACTTCAGTTCAGATCCACCCTGGCAACCGGAACATTTGGTGGGCGTCACTTCTGCCGTTTTTCTACAACACCAAATTTTTCCCCTTTTAGCACCAAATTTCCACCTTGTATCACCAAATCTTCCGCTTGATGTCAACTCTGTCGTTCTAATTAACATCACCAAATGTTTTTCTCTCTATTTCTCTAACATCACCCAACATTTCCTCTCTCCCCAGGAGTTCACCAACAGCACTCACTCTCTCAACCAGATCGGTTTCGTCAACCCCCTCGCCTCTTCGCCGGAGGTGTCCATCTTCCCCCCACCCGGCGCAGACCAACAGCCCCACTCGATCATCTCATTCGAGCCCCTCCCCACTCTGGTACCGCCTCAACACAACGTGAAACGGCCCCCCGCCTACAGTGAGGAGCTGGTGCGACAGTTGTCCATGCAGAATTGGTTTGGTAAGTCTTTTTCTTTTACCACGGGATAGTCTGATTTGGGTAAACCAAGTTAGAGTTAGAAGCTTTTCTAACTCTCCTCTTTCCTCACGTCATGGTTGACCGCCACGACTGACCGTCAAAAAGCAAAGTCCTTGCGATGGTTGACTGCGGTTCAGGACGAGCCAATTAAACATGGCTAGAGACCATCACCCTAGTGTATGGCTGATAAAAGAGATATTTTCTCTATTTTGTCATCACCTTTCGGCCATAGCTAAAGCCGCTACAGCAACAACACTTCTAACTCTCTCCCCTTTCTTTTCTCCCCCTCAGATTCTTCAGAGTTCCAATTCCCGCGACAGCAACTTCATTACGTCAAGGAAATAGGACGAGGATGGTTCGGCAAGGTAAGTTATGAAAAGCAAAGCTTTGCTTTTCATTTCTAACTCTCTTTCCTCACGTCATGGTTGACCGCCACGACTGACCGTCAAAAAGCAAAGTCCTTGCGATGGTTGACTGCGGTTCAGGACGAGCCAATTAAACATGGCTAGAGACCATCACCCTGGTGTACGGCTGATAAAAGAGATATTTTCTCTATTTTGTCATCACCTTTCGGCTATAGCTAAAGCCGCTGCAACAACAACAACAACAACAACACTTCTAACTCTCTCCCCTTTCTTTTCTCTCCCTCAGATTCTTCAGAGTTCCAATTCCCGCGACAGCAACTTCATTACGTCAAGGAAATAGGACGAGGATGGTTCGGCAAGGTAAGTTATTCCCTTCCCTCACCGATATAGGAGGGGGGAAAATAAAAAATCCCCCTCCTCGATATGGGAGAGGGAAAAAGTAAAAAATAATCTCCCTGATGGAGGGAGAAAGACGTGAAAATAATGTCGTTTATGTCGTTCGGCTAGGTAAATTATCCCTCTCTCGCCTCGATATGGGAGCGAGAAAAGGTAAAAAAAAAAAAAACTCGATATAGGAGGGGGGAAAGAAAAAAATCCCCCTCCTCGATATGGGAGAGGGAAAAAGTAAAAAATAATCTCCCCGATAGAGGGAGAAAGACGTAAAAATAATGTCGTTTATGTCGTTCGGCTAGGTAAATTATCCCTCTCTCGCCTCGATATGGGAGCGAGAAAAGGTAAAAAAAAAAAAAGAAAAAATCCCCGACAGAGGAAAAAAAGTGAAAATAATGTCATTCTAGAAATTACTGTCAGACGTTCCATTAATCTATTTCTATACCCACTCGATATAGTCTATTTAAAAGCCAAATGGGATTTAAATCCACCTCTCTTTCCTTCCCTCTTCCTTGCTCCCTCTCTAATAGCACGCTTTCTCCCACCACCTATTCTTCTCCTCCATTTATCTCATTTTCTCTTCCCTCCCTCTCCTTCATTGCGTTTATTCAATCTCGCCTTCTTTTTCTTACCTTCTATCTCCTTTGCTCTCTCCCGTCCTCTATCCTTCTCTCTTCCTCCCTCTTTCCATCTTCTTCTTTCCTTCCATTTACCTCCCTCTTTCCTTCTTTTTCCCCCTCTCATTTTTCTCTTCCTCCTTTGTTCCCCTCTCTCCCTCCTTGTTTGCTTCTTTCTATCTCCCTCTCCCTCCCTGCTCCTTCGCTGCATTCATATTTTTCCTTCTCTCTCCCTCCCTCTCTTTCCTTTTCTCTCCCTCCCTCTATTCCTCTCTCACACACACAGAGGGCTCACATTGTTGTCAGTGTCGTGTGACACACCCTGATTTAATCTGTTAAGTATACAGGGTGGCATGATATTTAGTTGCATCTAAAAATATCCAGAAAAGAAATTATGCTGTTCTCAAATCCAACGTAGAAAAATCCAGCTTGGAAGGTAACGCGTCTGCCTTGTAAGCGCTAGGTCGCGGGTTCGATTACCGCCTGGGGCCGATTTTATCCTAAACAGATAAGGGTCGTTCTCGGAACGGTTGGCCTTCTCCTATCCTGTCCTGCTTCTCTCTTCGATTTCGGGTCGATAAGACTTCAGTATTTACAGTTTTCCTATCAACCTATTAAAAATGGAAAAATAAAAATATTTCACCGAGGTTGAGCAACGTTTTCCCTGGCGGGTAATTAACGGAGGCTACAGTGGGTAGGCGGATTAACAACGTTTTTTATGATATTCGGCGGACTCTCTCATTTTCTAATGTCACGTGGACTTTGTTTACACCCTGTATAGACATGTGTACACATAGGTGTCTCCTAGTATGTTGGCTTCATATAGGAGTATATAGGACATAACTTGCCTTAATGTATCTTCAACATGGCATATCATCATAACGTAAAGTAGGTAGGTGCATATGAGGACTTTGTATCTGTAAGCGCTAGGTCGCGGGTTCGATTACCGCCTGGGGACGATTTTATCCTAAACAGGTAAGGTTCGTTCTCGGAACGGTTGGCCTTCTCCCATCCTGTCCTCCTTTTCTCTTCGATTTCGGGTCGATAAGACCTCAGTATTTACAGTTTTCCTATCAACCTATTAAAAAGGGAAAAATAAAAATATTTCACCGAGGTTGAGCAACGTTTTCCCTGGCGGGTAATTAACGGAGGCAACTGTGGGTAGGCGGATTAACAACGTTTCTTATGATATTCGGCGGACTCTCATTTTCTAATGTCACGTGGACTTTGTATACACCCTGTATAGACATGTGTACACATAGGTGTCTCCTAGTGTGTTGGCTTCATATAGGAGTATATAGGACATAACTTGCCTTAATGTATCTTCAACATGGCATATCATGATAACGTAAAGTAGGTAGGTGCATATGAGGACTTTGTATACACCCTGTATAGACATGTGTACACATAGGTGTCTCGTAGTATGTTGGCTTCATATATAGGACATGACATGCCTTAATGTGTCTTCAACATGGCATATCATCATAACGTAAAGTAGGAACGAGCTATAGTAAAACAATATTCACAATGTATGTCAGTATGGGCTAAAGTAGTCCCATTTAGATTAAGAATGGGTAATGGAAAGTAAAAAGGATGAGTCTTTTACCGCCGCTTTTATTTCGGAGCAATGGAAAATCTGCTACATTAGACGCATGTGGTCTGTTTCGAAGCATCATTAGTATGCCCTTCTGTCCTTCATCAGATGGGCGTTAATAATTGACGGAGTTTTCCGAGGGAACTGGGGACCAAATACCGCCAACGACAAATCATTGAGTCTACGATACTACTTTGGAATAGACCCCTGGGGCATGTTCCACAAACGACTCCAAACTTGTTACTCCACGCGCTGAAATTTAAACAGACGGTACGAGGTTTTTCCTGAGTAGGCTTTTTGTGCATGGAGCGTTAAGAATTGACAGAGTTTTCCGAGTAAACTGGGGATCAAATACCGGAAACTGCAAAACATTATGTCCACGATCCACAATATTAGAGTAAATAGATGTGAAATTAGAGGGTGAAGGGAAGACTAAATAAGTACATATTAGCGTAAATATACATGTATGAAAGAAGAGGAAAGAGGAGGGAAGAAAGTTAGGAATTAGTGCAAAGAGGTCAAACTAAACGGGCCAATGACCCGGGGTGTATGATTCTCTCTATTCCCTTTCTCCCTCCTTCTTCATAATATTTCCCTCTATTTCCTTTCCCCATTCTTATTTCTCTCTCTCTCTCTCTCTCTCTCTCTCTCTCTCTCTCTCTCTCTCTCTCTCTCTCTCTCTCTCTCGCTCGCTCTCTCTCTCGCTCTCTCTGTCTCTCTCTCTCTCGCTCTCTCTCTCTCCCTCCCTCCCCCTCCCCCTTTTTACTTATGAGGAAATAATGTTTGTCTCCTGAGAGAAAGTTCTTTCTCTCTCCCTCTCCACGTCTCTTCTCTCATTTTCTTCCTCCCACCAAATAGTGGCTTACATTTTCATTCCTTTTTCAAATTTGAAATTATTTCTCCCTCCTCTTTCTTCCCTCTCGTTCTCCCTATCTTCTTGTGTACTCTCTCCCTCTCTTTCTCTCACTCTTCTCATCTCCTTCCCTCTCTTTCACTCTTACTCTCTCTCTCCTTGTCTTGTCTACTCCCTCCCTTCCTCCCTCTTTCCCTCGTCTCTACCCCTCCCTCTCTTCTCGTCTCCTCCTTCCTTCTCTCCTTAATCCTGGCTCAAATTTTCGTTTCCTTCCAACTTTGCTCAGTTTATTGCTTCAAAGCAATTAAGAAGAGAGGAAATCTTTTGGAGACGGTAAACTTTTTGGCAGACAGGTCTGACTGTACTTTTTTCTTTAATTACATCAGAGGAGAGAGATAAGTGGGTGGGTCATTTATAAATCATGTTCTTCCATTGCGATGTCCGAGGGTTCGATTCTCGCCGGGGTCGGTAATAGATTCGATTGTTTTATTGAGTTTACTTACTCAACCTTTAGAATGGCCCCCCTTCCTCACTTAGATTCCTATCTATTCCAAACCAATCCCAGTGCTGAAGTGGTTAACGCAGTGGACTTCGGATCTGGAGGTTGGTGTTTCCAGTCCAAATCAGGGCAAAAAAGTGAAAAGTTATCGAGGAGTATCAAGAGGGAAACGACATTTGAGATGAACATTCAAATATGCTAAACATAGTTGAAATTCCTCTCCTTTCCTAACTTAAATTTCTTCTCCATTTCAGGTGGTCGAAGGCGAGGCCCGCGGTCTGGAAGAATCTACAGGGCGGACCACTAGCAAGGTGTTCGTGCGGATTCTCAAAGAGGACGCATCTCAGGCGGAGAAGCTATTCTTTTTGCACGAGGCTACCCCGTATAGACGTCCTTGTCTTGTCTACTCCCTCCCTCTTTCCCTCGTCTCCACCCCTCCCTCTCCGTCTCCTCCTTCCTTCTCTCCTTAATCCTGGCTCAAATTTTCGTTCCCTTCCAACTTTGCTAAGTTTATTGCTTCAAAGCAATTAAGAAGAGAGGAAATCTTTTGGAGACGGTAAACTTTTTGGCAGACAGGTCTGACTGTACTTTTTTCATTAATTACATCAGAGGAGAGAGAGTGGGTCATTTATAAAGTATGTTCTTCCATTGCGATGTTCAAGGGTTCGATTCCCGCCGGGGTCGGAAAAAGTTTCGATTGTTTTATCGAGTCCACTTTCTTTCCCGTTAACTCAACCTTTAGAACGGCCCCCCTTCCTCACTTAGATTCCTATCTATTCCAAACCAATCCCAGTGCTGAAGTGGTTAACGCAGTGGACTTCGGATCTGGAGGTTGGTGTTTCCAGTCCAAATCAGGGCAAAGAAGTGAAAAGTTATCGAGGAGTATCAAGAGGGAAACGCCATTTGAGATGAACATTCAAATATGCTAAACATAGTTGAAATTCCTCTCCTTTCCTAACATAAATTTCTTCTCCATTTCAGGTGGTCGAAGGCGAGGCCCGCGGTCTGGAAGAATCTACAGGGCGGACCACGAGCAAGGTGTTCGTGCGGATTCTCAAAGAGGACGCATCTCAGGCGGAGAAGCTATTCTTTTTGCACGAGGCTACCCCGTATAGGCGCCTGCGGCATGTGAATATATTGCGACTTATGGCCGCCTGTCTCGAGAGCGATCCGTGGCTACTCGTGTTCGAGTCCTGCTCTAGGGTAAGAAAATACGTCTACGCCATGTGAATATATTGCGACTTATGGCCGCCTGTCTCGAGAGCGATCCGTGGCTACTCGTGTTCGAGTCCTGCTCTAGGGTAAGAAAATTTTGCATGCTACCTAACCCTCTATTTCTCGATGCTACTCCGTATAGGCGCCTGCGGCATGTGAATATATTGCCACTCATGGCTGCCTGTCTCGAGAGCGATCCGTGGCTACTCGTGTTCGAGTCCTGCTCTAGGGATCCGATAGTCACGAAAAACTAGGGTCTGATGTTCACGAAGATAAACTCCCAGGGTCCGATGTCCACGAAGACAAACTTCTAGCGTGCGACAAAAACGATGATGATCGCAGTTATCGCACCACGGACGCCTGGATCTAACATCGAATATAAATCTTTCTTACTTATCCTTGCCTGCACTTTAACGACCATATACCTGTATTACAGCAGCTCCTCATTCTCCTCTTTCCAAAGCCACTTGCTTCCATTCTTGCGGATTGATTCCTATTACATCCTTCTCTATCCTTCAATCTGGATCTTATCTTAATAGGGATTTATTTGTGGTAAAGCTGAGAGCCTTTTCACAATTTTTGTGGACAACCTCGACTCTGCCGGGAATAGAATCCAAGTGTGATACCTACTTGGCCACGGAGGTTGCTCGTTAATAACAATATTAAGAATTTCATTCAACTCCGTCTCTTAACATTAATCTTGTCCCTCAGGATCTCTAGAGAACCTAACCGAACACTCATCCTGGCTAGGAGGTTTGTCCTCCAGTGTAGACCTGGAAGATCAGCAGTTCATCACAGGCGTATCTCAAGTTATCAAAGACCTGGATGACGTCCTGGCTGGAGAAGTGTAGACCTGGAAGATCAGCAGTTCATCACAGGCGTATCTCAAGTTATCAAAGACCTGGATGACGTCCTGGCTGGAGAGAAAACGTCCTCGAGTGGCGAAGACTCGAAAGAGACGAGTCCCCTGAAGGCGCCGCCCCCGGGGGTCAAACCCGCGACCTCTCAACACCAGGGACCCGTGGATTTTAAACTGGGTAAGAATAGAATATACTCCTGCTCGAATGAGACTAAAAAGTCCCTTTACCCGAACTGCCTAAATAACCCCCAATACCCCAAGAACTAAATTTCAAAAAGGAAAATGAGACTTTGAACGAACGAAGTAAGACTACTACCTATAATTGTGGTCAAATTCACAAATTCTATTGAGGATAAAATTCCATACCTCAGCTGGGATTGAACCCACGCCCTCCTGTTTACCAGGCGAGCGTCTTGACTACTACACCACCGAGGCAGGCAATTGGGCGATTGAATTCAAATAATTATGATTATTATTTTTCATAATTATGATTTTAATGTAACATGTCTGTTTGAGTAGTATGCTGTGTCATCTGGCAACCCAAACTCTGGGCAGCTCATCAATAAATTTTATTGATTGTTTCTCTCACTTATTGAATTAATTATGAATTATATTTTATATTGAATTTGTTACTTCCCCCTCTAGGTCCTGTATGTAGCACTAGCACGATGCTCAAGTCTTCCTCTCCTTATCAAGACACCGAGGCTGATAGCCTCAGCTTACCGTTCCTACGTAACACACGGCCCTGTGGCGGATCCAGCATTCTGGATGATAATTCTCTCCTGTTTCGCACGTCCGACACTGATACTGAGGATGAGTTGTGGCGTAGACGTCTCGATAGGTAAGTGATCTTAAGGTGTTTTCTTTCTTACGTCTTTGCCTCGTATGGTCTGTGTCATAGCATGTTCATCTTACGTTTTCCCTCAGTTTTTTTTTTTTTTTTTTTTTTTCTGGTAATTATTCAGACAATGAATAAAAAGCTCCTTTTTCTGGTTAACCTAACCCTATAATAACACTGGTCACTGCTCAAATTGTGAAAGCTCCTTTTTGCGTTCAACCTAACCCTACAACTTATAATAAAACTGGTCACTGCACATTTGTAACACCTTTTTGTAACAATTTTTCACTGTCGTGACTTCTGAACAAGTACCAGTGTTTGAGTTGAAACTCTTCGTTCTTAATTGAGGGGCCAAGAGGTACGAGTAAAACGGACTAACCCACACTAACTTCATTTTGAGATAATTGGAGTCAAAGTCTAGGAGTGGCACTTGAGTGTTGTGGGTTAGCCCATAGTCAGAACTCGCTAACTCTTCAAGACGATGGGTCTTCGACGGATCAATTTGATTTCGAGTCGAACGGGTCTACGCCCAAAATGTCCGCGGCCTCCCAGTTGAAAAGTCAGTCCTGCTCTTAATAGGGATTTATTTGAGGTGAAGCCGAGAGCCTCTTCACAATTTTTGTGGACAACCTCGACTCTGCTGGGAATAGAATCCTAGTGTGATACAGTGATACCTACTTGGCCACGGAGGTTGCTCGTTAATAACAATATTAAGAATTTCATTCAACTACGTCTTAACATTAATCTTGTCCCTCAGGATCTCTAGAGAACCTAACCGAACACTCATCCTGGCTAGGAGGTCTGTCCTCCAGTGTGGACCTGGAAGATCAGCAGTTCATCACAGGCGTATCTCAAGTTATCAAAGACCTGGATGACGTCCTGGCTGGAGAGAAAACGTCCTCGAGTGGCGAAGACTCGAAAGAGACGAGTCCCCTGAAGGCGCCGCCCCCGGGGGTCAAACCCGCGACCTCTCAACACCAGGGACCCGTGGATTTTAAACTGGGTAAGAATAGAATATACTCCTGCTCGAATGAGACTAAAAAGTCCCTTTACCCGAACTGCCTAAATAACCCCCAATACCCCAAGAACTAAATAACTTTTTCAAAAAGGAAAATGAGACTTTGAACGAACGAAGTAAGACTACTACCTATTATTGTGGTCAAATTCTCAAATTCTATTGAGGATAAAATTCTGGGATTGAACCCACGCCCTCCTGTTTACTAGACGAGAGTCTTGACCACTACACCACCGAGGCAGCTAATCAGTAAATGGTCTCTTCAAATTGAATTGATCCCAAGGGCAAGGAAAACCTAGTTGACAAATGCCTGCTCCCATCTTCCAAACCAACGAACTTGCCACTCACACAAACTTACGGAGGGAGTATTGTGATGTTAAAACAGCAAAGGTATTCTTACTCACCCAGTGATGTTTGAAAAGCGGCAGCCAAGATAAAGCTGAACAGGATCCAAATGCCAAACAAATACTGAAGGAGAAGCACCAGTCTGGATCTCTTAGGCTGATTAGAAACTCCTAGCAGACAAGATAGAGCTAGGAGGAAGATGAGATCATATGAGCTGTGACCTTGGATTCGGGATATACGTTTGGTGAGCTTGGCTTTGTTTTGGACTCCTCCATGTAGACTGGCTTCCTGGGAAGGGAGGACAGAGTCAATGTAAAGCGGGGAAAGTAGGAAATGTTGAGCAGTCATTCTACTCCAAACTGAAAATGGAAAAAAAAATCTTCCCTCCGGTAGAAACCTTATAGGTACCTTACATGATCATTAGTGATGTCATTACTAATGATGGAATTCCGGATTTTTTGATTTTTCATCATCATTACTTGGAAATAATAACATTACTAATGAAGTAATGATTGTGTAAGGTACCTATTAGGCCATCCACCATTTCTAGATGGCCAGATCAATCTTCGAAGCAAGAAAATTGATCGATGATTATTTCCATTTTCAGGTGCGAATTCAGCGAGAAAGTCAAAGAGAAATCCAAGTCCGTGGCCGACTTGATGATCCTGACGCACATCGACGCTTCCAGCGGCTCCAGCGAGTCCTCTCTCGAGCCCCCTCTCTTCTCACCGGCAGGGAGCTCCTCTCGCCCGCGACGACTTGTCCGTCGGGCTTCCAGCGACTCGAATATTCTCGACCGCGTACAGAGCGAGTCTGACCCGCGAGACTCAAACGCTTCAGGGGTACTGAATCCTCTGGCGGGGCGGTACAAGCGTACGCTTGAGAAACAGGACTCGTTTTCCCTTCCCTATGAGAAGGTGAAGGAAACGCCCTCTAGCGCGTTTTCTACCGAAACTTCATCAGGCCGTTCCCCTACCACTGACGTGAACACTCCTAGTCCAATCCTTCAACCATCTGAGACTCCCAATCGACGAGTCGAGGATTCGAATATGTTTTCTCATGATCCAGGGAACCATTTTTTAGACAATAGTGCCTCGGAACGAAATAGAAAACTAGATGATGCTAAGGAGAGTTGTCATGGTGATAACAGTGGTTACCGTGGTGATAGAATAGGGCTATTTAAAGGAAAAGATTGTACCTTGGAACCGCTTTCGCATTACTCCAAGAACGGAAATGGGTAAGAAAATTTCCGCCCTGGCCGGGATTCGAACCCAGCACCTCCAGATTGTGATTCAGTGCTCTTTACCACTGAGCCACAGAGGTGGGCACCTTTGGTCTAAAATAGGGCTATTTAAAGGAAAAGATTGTACCTTGGAACCGCTTTCGCATTACTCCAAGAACGGAAATGTTGGGTAAGAAAATTTCCGCCCTGGCCGGGATTCAAACCCAGCACCTCCATGTTGAGATTCAGTGCTCTTTACCACTCTGCCACAGAGGTGGGCACCTTTGGTCTATGGTCGCTTACTGGCCATACCCTTTGCACGTAACATTTGCTATGTCTTCAGCAAGGGGATTTTAAGGCTGGTATCCTGCTTGTTTAAAGTCTCCCAGCCAGAGGAAGCTGGTCTACTCCCTGTTTAACGTCCCCCAAGCGACTGGCTTTCCTCAACACTTGAGGATATAAAGAAGTACCAAGAACTCGATTTCATTTTTTTTTTCTTTTTCCCCGCAGGGATGTAGCCGCGCGCAACTGTCTAGTCACGTCTGAGCTGCGGGTGAAGATAGGAGACACGGGATCCAGCATAGACAAATCAGTAAACCCATTGATGTAGTGCAAATTCCAACAAATGTACCTTCAATCGCTGAAGTGAACCTAGTACCAAAAAAATTCCAGCAAATATTCCCAATCTAATTACTGAAACCATTGATCTAACTAAAACATTAATCAGTAAACCCATTGATGTAGTGCAAATTCCAACAAATGTACCTTCAATCGCTGAAGTGAACCTAGTACCAAAATCAGACGATACCGTACCAAAGATAGTCATCTCCGAATCCGGACCTGTGCATATTAGCGATGAAGAATCATGCGATCCCACTCCCCTCTACACGAGCAATCGTCTAAGTAAGATTCGCATTGTCAACTTTGCTTCCTCAAGCGAAAACGAAGACAGCGATGAACTTCCCGAAGATCTGGATAGCACAATCGATAAGTTTATTCTCAAATCCTCACGTTGTGCCCCAGAAGAGGATTCTTCCCAGGTGATTATAGGATCTTGTGATCAGTTCTCACTGGATTTCACGAGGCCGCTGAAAACCGCCAATGCTTTTGTGTCGAACAGCCCTGTGGTGACCTCTTTGGATGAAGAGGAAGAAGTCTCCGCCAATTCTGCTCTGGAATATCACAATTCTCACTTGGACTCACACAGTTCCGGCCTGAAGTTTGGCCAATTTGATCTGGAGCCGAAACTAGCGTCCGATAGTCACGAAAAACTAGGGTCTGATGTTCACGAAGATAAACTCCCAGGGTCCGAAAGCCACGATGATAAACTCCTAGGGTCCGATAGTCATGATGATAAACTCCCAGGGTCTGATGTCCACGAAGACAAACTTCTAGCGTGCGACAAAAACGATGATGATCGCAGTTATACTTGGACTCACACAGTTCCGGCCTGAAGTTTGGCCAATTTGATCTGGAGCCGAAACTAGGGTCCGATAATCACGAAAAACTAGGGTCTGATGTTCACGATGATAAACTCCCAGGGTCCGAAAGTCACGATGATAAACTCCCAGGGTCCGATGTCCACGAAGACAAACTTCTAGCGTGCGACAAAAACGATGATGATCGCAGTTATCGCACCACGGACGACGAGAGAAGTTACAAGACAGACGATGATAGTCGAAGTTATAAAACCGAAGATGAGCGAAGTTACAAAACCGAGGATGAGCGAAGTTACAAAACCGAGGATGAGCGAAGTTATAAAACCGAGGATGAGCGAAGTTATAAAACCGAGGATGAGCGAAGTTATAGTGTTGAAAATCTTCCGCTTTAATTGTGAATTATATTTTAGGTAATTATTCAGACCATGAAAAAAAAGCTCCTTTTTCTGTTTAACCTAACCCTATAATAACACTGGTCACTGCTCAAATTGTGAAAACTCCTTTTTGCATTTAACCTAACCCTATAACCTATAATAACCCTATAACCTATAATAATACTGGTCACTGCTCAAATTGTGAAAGCTCCTTTTTGCGTTCAACCTAACCCTATACCTATAATAATACTGGTCACTGCACATTTGTAACATCTTTTTGTAATAATTTTTCACTGTCGTGACTTCTGAACAAGTACCAGTGTTTGAGTTGAAACTCTTCGTTCTTAATTGAGGGACCAAGAGATAAAACGGACTAACCCACACTAACTTCATTAGATAATTGGAGTCAAAGTCTAGGAGTGGCACTTGAGTGTTGTGGGTTAGCCCACCTTACCATCTTCATAACTTTGTAACTACAGCTGATATCGTTATAATTCATCCACCAGCAGATAGAGGGCGTTTCGGGCTGTGGGTTAGTCCATAAAACTGAAAAAATCCAAAAATGTGGGTTAGTCTGAAAACTCCACGTTGACTTTGGAATTGTTTGGAATTTTTATTTCTTCTTTGCTTCTCAGAATCCCAACCCAGAAGAGTACACGCTGTCGCCCTGTGGGGACCCTTCGTCAGGGCTGGCTTCCACCAATGGTCTCGAGTACACCACCCTAGAGTCCTCCCCCGATCGAGATTCAGATAGCGAGGATGATGACGATGATGAAATTAACGAAGAGTTTGTGCCGTCCTCCTGGAATTGCGATGCCACCCCTGCCAAAAGCCTGCTCAAGATCAAGAAAAACAGCGTACGTAAAATTCAATTGAATTGATTTTATTTGGTGATTTTCAAATTTGAACACTAGGGGCTGTTAAGCACAAGTCAAAATCATACAAATATAAACAAACAAACAAACAGGAAAAATACAACAGTATTAATAAAATAAAATATAGAGGAAAAAAAGTCCATTAGTAGCAATACTCGATGTTTAAGCTCTCGTAACCTATTTTATCCGCCCTTCTTGATGTAGATTAACCTATTTGTGACCAACCTCAGTGGTGTAGTGTTTAGCACGGTGGACTCTGGATCTAGAGGTTGGTAGTTCGAGTCCAAATCATGTCCTAAAATTTAGCGTAGTGTAATAAGCGGGAAACGGCATTTGTGACAGGCATTTGTGCTCAACACAATTAAAATTCCTTTCCTTTGACCTATTTGTGCATAAGGCTGTGTTTATGAACAGGGCTGAGATGAGCTCGGACGAGGTGAGATAGGATATTGTTTCTACAGTTTTGCATTGGAGTGGTAACTTAACCGAGGATAGCGTGGGATTGTTGGGCATTTTTCTGACCCTCTGTCCCGGCGGCAATTTTTAAAATTTATTTTATATTTATTTTTGTTTGCTTTGTAATTCGCTTGTAATATCTACATTAAATTAAATTTAATAACATTTTTTAAATTTGCCAAAGTGTCTACTGTCTACTACTCTGGTTCCCGACTTTAGTCAGTTTTTCTTTATGGATTTTCTTCAATATATTTTTTATCTCTGTTCTGAGAAATGGACTGCTCAAGTGATGACGTTAGATTGGCCTTAAATATTGCTTGATTGTTAAATTAACTAAAGGCTCATTAGTCTCATTACCGACTTTCATGACATTGAACTTCGATGTCAATGGCATTTTCGCTGTTTGTTGCCAAAATAACGTCACACTTACGCGGTCTGTAGTGTTGTATAGGTTTGAGGTTGAGGTAAAGCGTTTTTGAACTTCAGAGGTCTTAGAACTCAGGATAGTGACCTCTGAATGTTCAAGTGTAGGTAACTCGTGTGTTGTGATTCGTCCTAATTTAGTTGATAAGTTTAGTCCAGTCCTAATAATCTCCTTAAGTACTTGGGCCAGCCTGAATAAACTCAATAATCTCATTCATCACTCCATTCTCGTGCAGCAAAAACGTAGCCAGGGCTGCGTTCCTGCAGTTTCATCCATGGAGCTTAACTCCATACACAAAAAGCCCAATCTGAGGCTTACTCTTAGGGGCTAGACAGCTCTAAAGGATGGGATCAGCAGTTAGTTTGTCAAAGGGGTTGAACCTTTTGAATTTCATTTCATCCGAGATTTCGTTTGAGACATTCAAGATTTCGTTTGAATTGTCTTTGAGGAAAGGGTTGTACGACTTTGATGTCACTGTGTCCTCGTCTGTTTTGATGAAAGGGTTTAGCGTTTCTTTGCTAGTCAATGAGTCGAGGGGTTCACAACTGTTGGTGACTTCTGGTGTATCCAACAAATTGATGACTAGTTTGTTATTGTCAACGTTAGGAATTTCATCAGACGGACGAGGCGTGTTGTTCTGTAGATTCAATAGATCAGCATTGGAGTAAAATTGATCAATATTTTCAACAGATTTGCTTTCTACAAATGTACCAACCAAATCATCTTCGGAGCCAAGAGATTTCGCTGGGATTTTATCTTGGAATTTTGCTTTCTCTAGGGTTTCTTCCAACACGAGTTCTTTAAACACATTGTCTCCCTTTTTAGCGTTTTCATTGATAGCGTCAAATGTAAATGGATCAATATTTTCAACAGATTTGCTTTCTACAAATGTACCAACCAAATCATCTTCGGAGCCAAGAGATTTCGCTAGGATTTTATCTTGTAATTTTGCTTTCTCTAGGGTTTCTTCCAACACGAGTTCTTTAAACACATTGTCTCCTTTTTTAGCGTTTTCATTGATAGCGTCAAATGTACCAAG
This sequence comes from Diaphorina citri, assembly GCF_000475195.1. Taxonomy (NCBI): domain Eukaryota; kingdom Metazoa; phylum Arthropoda; class Insecta; order Hemiptera; family Psyllidae; genus Diaphorina; species Diaphorina citri. The sequence goes on along the minus strand of NW_007379342.1, from coordinate 63,432 downwards.
TTCTACACCGTTTTCAGTAACACCATCAAACGTTTCCGTGAACATCACTTCATTTCCTAGCGATTTCTGGTTCAATGGACTCGAAATGTTTTTGTCACAGAAGATCGCATTTCGTCGTAGAATGTCATCCAAAGGGGTTTCCAACCCCTGGTGTTTCTCACTTGAATTGAATTCGCAGGTGAATGTAAATTAATAGGTGGTAGTAAAGAATGACAATAAAATAAAATAAATTGTATAGGCTTTAGAAGACTATAAAAAATTTTATCAGTAAAAGTAGGGTCGCCCGCTTAGTTAGCTTGAAGGGTAGCGCGCCTCCCTAGAAAGTGCTAGGTCGCGGGTTCGATTCCCACCCGGGGTGAACTTTGTCCAGATAAGTTCGTCCCCGGAACGGCTGGCTTTCACCTATCCGGTCCTCTTCTCTTGATTTCGTGACGATAAGACCTTAGCACTTTCCCTTTATCAAACCTCTTCACAAAAAAAAAAAAAAAAAAAAAAAAAAAAAAAAAACAGGGGAAAATTGAATTCGCCTTCTTCATCCACCAGGGGATTATCAAAGTTATCCTCCGTAGGGAAGCCACTGAAGAACCCATCAGGGTTTGGCGACTCAAGGTCATTCCCTTCGTTCAAGTTCGTGAAAATTCGTATGCAAGAAGGCGAGATCGGTTTCGGCGTGGCCTCGTCCACAGTGAACTCCCGCAGGTTGTTGCTAATGATGGACAAGTCCAGATCTTCATCGAGTCCGTGAGGATGTTTCTCGAGGAGGACAAAGTCCAGGATGGTGTCGAATGAGGTGAGTGTGGACGGGAGGTCTTCCTGAGGCTGGGCGGGTTTGCTGGGGGTGATAATATCAGAAGGTGTGGGGGGAGGGGTGGCAGGTACACAATGAGGTTTGAGATGGATGTTAAGGGCCGGAGGCGTTTTTCCTGCGTGAGGTGTTGGTGTTGCTGTCGATTGGGACACCGGGACTTCTTGCTGGGGTGAAGTGGGTAGCGAGGGTTCTTTAACATGAGGTGAAGTGGGAAGCGAGGGTTCTCTAACATGAGGTGAAGTGGGAACCTCTTGCTGTGGCGTCAAACTTTGAGAAGCACACTCCGATGGAGACCTCTTGGGATCTGTCTTCTCATCTTCCCGGGACACCTTGCACGCGGCTTGATGCTGGGGTGACACATTCTCATCAAAGTTCACATTGTAAAGAGTCTCACTGGAGCAGGACTGACTTTTCAACTGGGAGGCCGCGGACATTTTGGGCGTAGACCCGTTCGATTCGAAATCAAATTGATCCGTCGAAGACCCGTCATCTTGAAGAGTTAGCGAGTTCTGACTAAGGTCGTATATCTCAAAGTTGGGCAATGTCGGGACGTCCGCACTTTTTTCGTCGTAGGACCTCAAGGATGCTGGTTCAGAAGCGGACAGTGACACTGTATAGTGAGAGTGGGACGGGGAGGATAGACTGTCGGGGGTAAGTGAGCCATCGGATGTGGGGGAATCTGCCGGCGGGGGTAAGTTGGCGCCGCTACATCCCGCGACCTCATGGGGAGACTTTGGGGAAACTTTCTCCCCTGCTGTCTTAACTTTTGGGGATTCTTCCGTGTAAGGGACCTCGTGCACTCTATCCCCTGCTGCACCAAGGGAACTTCTCTCATATGTAGGACTCCACATGACAGCTTCGTTAGACTGGGTGTCCACTATGAGAATATCTTCCTCTTCCGTAGAGTAGTCATCTGTATCCGAATCTGCCTGTCTCTTCCCAAACGGCACCAAGTTGAGTACCAGACTGGACTGGTCATCTTCTTCATACTCCATCTCCGTCTCACTCTCCTCCAGGATAGGGCTCAAGATCTTCGGGTACTGCAGGTACAGGGTCCGCGTGTCGATGTCCCCTTGCTCCAAGTCCTCCTGCTCCACCTCCTCAGGCTTCTTGTTACTGGCAGGCAGTTTATCACTCAACTCCTTGCGTAATGCCTCCGCCACTTCAGAGTTCAACAGGAACTTCCTGTCATCTCTCCACCACTCTTCCTCGTCGTCAGAACTACCCTCATAGTCCTCCACGTACAGGGTGTCCTTGTTAATGACCGCGTCTTCAAACACGACGTCCTCACTGGTACTTGCGCTCGGGGGCTCGTGCAGGTACCACCCTGTCTTCGCCCCACTCGTGCTTAGCAAGTCCTGGAACAGTCCATCCTCTATATCATTCAGATTATACTCTTCATTTATCTCCCCAGTTTCCTCTGCTGTATTGACTAATATTCCGTTCTGATCATAACACAACTTATCCAGTGTTAACATACCGTTCATTTCCTCATTATTATCACTCAGGTCATTGTCCGAGAGACTTCCCTTGTCCCTAAACCCAGAATCACAGCTTCTGTCTTCATCCGGAGTCACAATCGTCTTGTAATCCAACTGGCTATGCTCCTCTTCTTTATAACTTCGCTCATCCTCGGTTTTATAACTTCGCTCATCCTCGGTTTTATAACTTCGCTCATCCTCGGTTTTATAACTTCGCTCATCCTTATCTTCATAACTTTGTAACTACAGCTGATATCGTTATCTTCTTATATTATAAGAACGAGATCCATTCACTCATTCACATTTCATAGTTCACACACTGATCGCTCTATCTCTAGAACCACATTTTCTTTTGTTCCTATATAAGTACCCATGGGCACTTTTCAGGAACGGTTTTCTTCTGTATGATTTATTTCATTAAAATTCTTCTTGCTTCCGTCTTAATTGTATTATATTTCATTGTTGTTTTCCAAATAATATTTTCGTATATCCTTCTCCATTTTATTTTTGATTTAAATATTCCTTAATTCATTATAGGAATTGAGTTTAGTAATTTTGGTACTTGAAATTTAATTGTTGTTCGTCCATAATTGTTTCTATTTTGTGATATTTGTAGGTGTGACGAGGTTTGATGTGACGGATGGTGTGAAAGGAGCTTGTGACGCGGTGACGGATAACGTGAATGGAGCTTGTGACGGAGTGACTGCTATGTCGTGGGATATTGGATCTACCAGCCCGTCTTCGTCGGATAATGAGAGCACGGAGTTTATTTGGACGGTAAGTGTTTTTGTGTTAAAACTCTTCGCTTTAATTGTGAATTATATTTTTACTTTCTATTACCCTTACGTATAGGGAACCTATACAAGGTAATGAGAAAGTATTGCAATCGGTCCAAATTTTCAAAATCGGGAAATGGGTGGAAATATCCGTTTTGGGGTCCCCTGATTCCAAAAAAGTGGTTTTTAGCCCATGGTCTGTACGTAACGTACGTACGTACGTATGTACGTACTACAGGTTTAAATGGGAAAAAGTAGAAAGTTGTGAACAAAATATCTCAAAAACGGTTTGTCGTAGAGAAATGAAATTTGGTATACTATCCCGGTATGGTCCAAGGACGCGACTGTAACAATTTGGCAAAAATCGGATAGTCACCCATCCTGATATTAACCAAAGTCATTGTTGCTTAACCCTCATTTCGTGGAAAATGTAGAAAAGGTTGTGAACAAAATATCTCAAGAACGGTTTGTAGTAGAGAAATGAAATTTGGTATGCTATCCCGATATGGTCCAAGGACGCGACTGTAACAATTTGGCAAAAATCGGATATGGAATTTGCACTACATCAATGGGTTTACTGATTAATGTTTTAGTTAGATCAATGGTTTCAGTAATTAGATTGGGAATATTTGCTGGAATTTTAGTTTCAGCAATGGGTTTACTGATTGATGTTTGTGTTACATCAATAGTATCAGGAAATTGGTTGCTTGCTAAATCAATTGACTTGGTTAGTTCTTTTTCTCTTACTTCAAATGGTTCGCCAAGTAGTTTTTCAGTGACAGTTGGTTTTTCTCTTACATCAATGGATTTAGTCACTGTTTTTTCTACTACATCAATGGTTTCACTAATTGAATTTTCTAGTGCGTCAACAGGTTTACTAATGGGCTTTTCATCAGTGGGTGTACTCACTGGGTTTTCTATTACATCAACAGGCTCACTTATCGTCTTTTCTATTTCATCTTTTAATTTTGTTGATGGGACATCAATGGGTTCTTTATCTAATTTCTTAAATCCAGAATCACCATTGATGTGATTTCTAGATTCGGTGATTTGCACTTTTCCCATCATATCCTCTCTGAATGGAGCTTCCCTCTTGCTCCGTCCAGTTGCGTCATTTATCGGTTTACCATTGATATTCTCTTCACAGCCATCTCCATGGCAACGGACGCTGTTGTCTTGACAACCAACTCCGTCTCCATGACAACTGACGCCGTTGCTATGACAACCAACTCCGTCTCCATGACAACCGACGCTATCACCATGGTAACCACTGTTATCACCATGACAACTCTCCTTAGCATCATCTAGTTTTCTATTTCGTTCCGAGGCACTATTGTCTAAAAAATGGTTGTCACTGCTCAAATTGTGAAAGCTCCTTTTTGCGTTCAACCTAACCCTATAACCTATAATAATACTGGTCACCGCGCATTTGTAACACCTTTTTGTTACAATTTTTCACTGTCGTGATTTCTGAACAAGTACCAGTGTTTGAATTGAAACTCTTCGTTCTTAATGAGAAGTTACAAAACTAAAACGGACTAACCCACACTAACTTCATTTTGAGATAATTGGAGTCAAAGTCTAGGACAGTGTTTCCCAACCTTTTCTCTACGATCGCCCCCTTTCAGAATTTGTACAGATTATCGGAACTGTGATCGCCCCTTTAATTTGATATATAGGT
>NW_007379342.1:43549-58440 GCF_000475195.1 Diaphorina citri | reverse complement strand
TGTAGAGCACGTTAATTTTCTCCGGATAGCTAAAAAAAAGGACAAATTTCATTCATACTAGATTAGTTATTGATCGTCTATGTTACATGTGTTTATAGGACAATATTATATTGTGTGAGCCTTGTTTTTTAAATATTAGTATGAGATTATTTCGAGTAAAGTACAATAAAAAGTACGCTATAGTGATATAATTGTTATGTTCTTCGTACTGTCTTGTATACGTAGGTACAAGGTGGTTTCATATGTTTCTTTACTGTTTTGCTTCTGATTTTTCGGTTTGACTGGAGAATTGAATGAACTCTAGAAAGAAAAAATCTTATATTTGACGAAAATTAGAAGCATTAACAAACCTCTGTATAAGTTTATTTGCTGATTTGCTCTGTATAAGTTTATTTAAATCTATTTCAAGTAGGTTGAGTACCACAGAACTTTTTGGTTACATTAAATTAAATTTAATAACATTTTTTAAATTTGCCAAAGTGTCTACTGTCTACTACTCTGGTTCCCGACTTTAGTCAGTTTTTCTTTATGGATTTTCTTCAATATATTTTTTATCTCTGTTCTGAGAAATGGACTGCTCAAGTGATGACGTTAGATTGGCCTTAAATATTGCTTGATTGTTAAATTAACTAAAGGCTCATTAGTCTCATTACCGACTTTCATGACATTGAACTTCGATGTCAATGGCATTTTCGCTGTTTGTTGCCAAAATAACGTCACACTTACGCGGTCTGTAGTGTTGTATAGGTTTGAGGTTGAGGTAAAGCGTTTTTGAACTTCAGAGGTCTTAGAACTCAGGATAGTGACCTCTGAATGTTCAAGTGTAGGTAACTCGTGTGTTGTGATTCGTCCTAATTTAGTTGATAAGTTTAGTCCAGTCCTAATCTCCTTAAGTACTTGGGCCAGCCTGAATAAACTCAATAATCTCATTCATCACTTCATTCTCGTGCAGCAAAAACGTAGCCAGGGCTGCGTTCTTGCAGTTTCATCCATGGAGCTTAACTCCATACACAAAAAGCCCAATCTGAGGCTTACTCTTAGGGGCTAGACAGCTCTAAAGGATGGGTTAAGCTTGTACGAATCTACATCCATGAAAGCAACTTTAAATTACATTGCACTTCACATTTTGCAAGATGTTGACGTCACAAGAACTTTTATAATGGTTATGCAATGTTTTGAAAGGTTTTCCTTCTGTAATATTACGTCATAGGTAACTTTTGTTAAGTTCAAAACTTCAGACTAGCCTGGCTGTCAACTTTTGCTACGCGGGGGAGTGGAAATTTTGCGAAGTTCTAAAAGTGAGAAGGGAGGAGGTCTTTCAGAAATATGCCCCAAAGCTCAGTTTCTATATTTTTGTCTGAATAACTCGAACGAGATTTAGGTACATAGATATGTTTTCTATTTTATTTCGTCCATTCAATTAAAACATAAATCGTATTTTATTAAAGGAAGAAGAAGAGGAGGAAGAAGAAAATATTATTGAGCGTATTAAAATAAAGAAGAATAAAAAAATAATAAAAAAATTAAAATAAAGAAGAAGAAGAAGGAGAGGAGGAAGAAGAAAATATTAATGAGCGAATTAATATAAATAAAAAGAAGAAATGAAACTGAAGTCCAAGGAAAATAAGAAAGTGAAATAATGAGGTGGAATGTAGATAAAAATAATCAGGTGAGAGTGAATAAGGTGAGAGAAAGGAGTGGATAACATTCCATTTTACTTGTGAGAATCTCAACATGACGAAGTAATCTCTTCGTTACCCAATACTAATCAATATATTTTTTTTTGTTTATGCGCTAATTAAAAAGGATAAAGAATGGTTCAACCTGTAGTCGAACCCGAATTTCTCTCATTCTTGGTCTGTGTATTATACCCTCTAAAGCACTAGACTAAGAGGTGTTGTAGGATTCTATTGGGAAAAGTAGGCAGCTACTCTAGCGAAGGAGAGTAAGGAGAAGAAACCGAAGAAGGAGAAGGTGAAGGCCGAGAAGGAGACGAAGGATGATTGAAGGAGAAAAGATAAAGGAAAATTTAGTCGAAACATGGGGAAAAAGTGAAATGTAAAGAATGAGAATTAATAAGAAAAAAGGAGAAAATTAATGAAAGCGAAGGAGAAGGCGCTAAAAGAGGTGAAGAAACCGAAGAAGGAGAGGGTGAAGGCCGAGAAGGACACAAAGGATGATTGAGGGAGAAAGAGACGCTAATTAAAGATAAAGAGAAAAGTAATGGAGAAAAGGGTGAAAAGGTAGAGAAAATGAAATCGAAAATGGAGGAAATAGATTACTTCCCTATTGTATAGGATGAGAAAACTAAAAAAAAAAGCGAAATGTTAAGAATGAGAATGAACGGGGAGGAAAGGCAAAATTGATTGGAGGAAAATAGCAAGGAAATTGAAGGTGATGTGTGAAGAAGGAGAAGAGGAAGAAGAAGAAGAGGAGGAAGAAGAAGAGGAAGAAAAAAAATGAATTGTGAGTTAGTACTAAGTACAATTTGAAAATGTGCTAATTTGTGAGTTCGTATGGCTTTAAAATGTACTGAATTGTGAGTTAGGGCCAACTGTGCAGAATTGTGGGCACAAAATATACTGTTTTGTGAGCAAGTACAAAGTACAATATGAAAATGTGCTGATTTGTGAGTTGGTACAACTTGAAAATGTACTGAATTGTGAGCTGAACTTCTGGTACAGTTTCAAAATGAGCTGAGTTGTGAGAAAAATGTACTGATGTACTGAGAAAAATGTACTTGAAAATGTACTGATTTGTGAGTGAGGACATAGTACAATCCGTAACCGTACCGAGTAGTGAGTTGGTATGACTTGAAAATGTCTGGGTTGTAGGTTAGTGCATAGTACAATTTGAAAATGTGCTGGATTAATAGTTTGACTGTAGAATTGCAGAGACTTTTCAAGTCAATCGTTTGGGATTAATAGTACGTTATGAATTCGATATTTTTCTATGCAAGAAATTACCCACCCCCCATGAAAGTTAAAATTATGATGGTTAATTAAGATCTAAAGTGTACTTAATTATCATTCTAATTTAATCTCGTTATCAAAAATGGTATGTTTTAGAGTGCTATTTTTTGTTTAGACTTTAGAGCCTTAATTTTCTCCGATATAAAAAAAGGACAAATTATTATACTAGATTATTTATTGATTCGTCTATTTACATGTTTTATAGGAAATAATTATATTGTGTACCTTGTTTTTTAAATATTAATATTGAATTATTTCGAGTAAGTACAATAAAAATACGTATAGTTGATATAATTGTTATGTTTCCGTACTGTCTTGTATACGTAGGTACAAGGTGGTTTCATATGTTTCTTTACTGTTTTGCTTCTGATTTTTCGGTTTGACTGGAGAATTGAATGAACTCTAGAAAGAAAAAATCTTATATTTGACGAAAATTAGAAGCATTAACAAACCTCTGTATAAGTTTATTTGCTGATTTGCTCTGTATAAGTTTATTTAAATCTATTTCAAGTAGGTTGAGTACCACAGAACTTTTTGGTTAGATTAAATTAAATTTAATAACATTTTTAAATTTGCCAAAGTGTCTACTGTCTACGACTCTGGTTCCCGACTTTAGTCAGTTTTTGTTTATGGATTTTCTTCAATTTATTTTTTATCTCTGTTCTGAGAAATGGACTGCTTAAGTGATGACGTTAGATTGGCCTTAAATATTGCTTGATTGTTAAATTAACTAAAGCCTCATTACCGACTTTCATGAAATTGAACTTCGATGTCAATGGCATTTTCGCTGTTTGTTGCCAAAATAACGTCGCACTTACGCGGTCTGTGGTGTTGTATAGGTTTGAGGTTGAGGTAAAGCGTTTTTGAACTTCAGAGGTCTTAGAACTCAGGATAGTGGCCTCTCAATGTTTAAGTGTAGGTAACTCGTGTGTTGTGATTCGTCCTAATTTAGTTGATAAGTTTAGTCCAGTCCTAATCTCCTTAAGTACTTGGGCCAGCCTGAATAAACTCAATAATCTCATTCATCACTTCATTCTCGTGCAGCAAAAACGTAGCCAGGGCTGCGTTCTTGCAGTTTCATCCATGGAGCTTAACTCCATACACAAAAAGCCCAATCTGAGGCTTACTCTTAGGGGCTAGACAGCTCTAAAGGATGGGTTAAGCTTGTACGAATCTACATCCATGAAAGCAACTTTAAATTACATTGCACTTCACATTTTGCAAGATGTTGACGTCACAAGAACTTTTATAATGGTTATGCAATGTTTTGAAAGGTTTTCCTTCTGTAATATTACGTCATAGGTAACTTTTGTTAAGTTCAAACTGGCCTGGCTGGTAATTTTTGCTACGCGGGGGAGTGGAAATTTTGCGAAGTTCTAAAAGTGAGAAGGGAGGAGGTCTTTCAGAAATATACCCCAAAGCTCAGTTTCTATATTTTTGTCTGAATAACTCGAATGAGATTTAGGTACATAGATATGTTTTCTATTTTATTTCGTCCATTCAATTAAAACATGAATCGTCACAAGAACTTTTATAATGGTTATGCAATGTTTTGAAAGGTTTTCCTTCTGTAATATTACGTCATAGGTAACTTTTGTTAAGTTCAAAACTTCAGACTAGCCTGGCTGTCAACTTTTGCTACGCGGGGGAGTGGAAATTTTGCGAAGTTCTAAAAGTGAGAAGGGAGGAGGTCTTTCAAAAATATGCCCCAAAGCTCAGTTTCTATATTTTTGTCTGAATAACTCGAACGAGATTTAGGTACATAGGTAGATATGTTTTCTATTTTATTTCGTCCATTCAATTAAAACATAAATCGTATTTTATTAATTTTATTGTTTTAAAAAACGTCTATATTTCTATTTATACATTACTTATTTTTTGTTTTTAATTTATTTCTTAATTTTCATTGTTTTTGTATAGCGTATCTTTTTAGTGTGTACATAGAGAAATAGAGGAGAAAAAAATTATATGAAATAAATAAAAAATATTTACATTTTACTTGGAAATTTAATTATTCGTGAATTGTTTTGTTTTTTATTTTATAATAATGGATAAATAAAAAATATTTACATTTTACTTGGAAATTTAATTATTCCTGAATTGTTTTGTTTTTTATTTTATAATAATGGGGTTAATGATTGACTAACACAACTCCTTTTTAGTGGAAGCTGCCCACAAGTGATATTAAATAAAAAATATTTACATTTTACTTGGAAATTTAATTATTCCTGAATTGTTTTGTTTTTTATTTTATAATAATGGGGTTAATGATTAACTAACACAACTCCTTTTTAGTGGAAGCTGCCCACAAGTGATATTAAAAAAAGTGGGTAGTATAGGTACCAACAGTTAACGAAATTTTTGGGTAGGTACCTATCCATGCCAAAGTCTCCTTGCTAAATTTCAAATAAAAATTACTTCCTTCCATTTTCTCACAGGTCTGCGTCGTAAATAAGAGCTTGTAATACCTAGTTATTTTTCCAGATACCTACCACGCTAAATGTTGCTTCAGTGACCCGCCGAGAATATGCTTTCAACGAGCCCCACACCTATTTTGAAAATTTGGACCGATTGCAATACTTTCTCATTACCTTGTATAGGTTCCCTATACGTAAGGGTAATAGAAAGTAAAAAAGTGGGTAGTATAATAGGTACCAACAGCTGTTAATGAAATTTTTGGGTAGGTACTAGGTACCTATCCATGCCAAAGTCTCCTTGCTGGATTTCAAATAAAAATTACTTCCTTCCATTTTCTCACAGGTCTGCGTCGTAAATAAGAGCTTGTAATGGTTATTTGTCCAGATACCTACCACGCTAAATGTTGCTTCAGTGACCCGCCGAGAATATGCTTTCAACGAGCCCCACACCCATGTCGAAGTTTTTCAGCGAACGCTCTAAACTGCGATAATGTAAACGCGACTTTCTCATGCGCGCGAGAATGCGCTGTTGCTAATGTAAACGCATCTTTCAAACCCCGCGATTTTTTTGAAAATTTTCAAAAATGACCAAATCCGGAAAAATCAACGTTGGAACTTTTTTGATAAAAAAATATGTTGAAATCAACGTTGTGTGGTTTTATTCCTACAATCCTACCTGAAAGTGTTTTATTTGGCCCATACTTATTTGTTTGATTAATTTTCGATAGATTTCGAATCACAGGAAGTTTACGTGCAGAAGAAAAGTACCACTTGGAGTTTGCTTGAATTTTTACAACCTGTTGGTCCTTATACTGCCTTGATGATGTACAGTTTAAATCACATAGTCCTAGGATGTTTATTTGTTCTTTTCACACTGAACAGTGCAGTGAAGACGGATCTGGAAGTGGTCAATGATGATGAACTACTCAACTTGATACGGACGGAAAACCATGTTGTTGTTTTGTTCAGTAAGTATTCCAGAAAATTGTTAGTTTTGAGACCTGTTTCAACATCACATTGTAGGTGTACTAGAAACTATGCTTGCATTGATTTTTTTTAAAGAGGTTTGACAGAGGGAACTGTAACTGCTATGGTCTTATCATCCCGAAATCGAAGAGAGAGAAGGAAGACAGGATAGGAGAAAGCCAGCTGTTCTGAGAACAAACATTATCCCAGCAGGATAAAATCCGCCCTGGGTGGGAATCAAACTTGTGGCCTAGCACTTACATGGCAGATGCACTACCAATTAAGCTAACTAGGCTGGCCTTTGATTGATTAGATACTAAAATTTCAAGTTTGTTTGTAACACTGGTGCAACATAGTAGTTATGTAGGTATAACATACTTTATAATTTACTGACCCATTTATCCTTATTCTCTTTTTCAGCCAAGAAAAAATGTGACAACCCTGACTGTGAGAAATTTGAAACAGAATTGACAAATGCCCGAGAAGAACTGGTTGACAACTTGAATGCTTGGGTGGTGAAAGCTGTGAATAGTCCACTGTATCGGTTGTACAGTACGAGTGAACCATGCATCTTGTTCTTCAGAATGGGAGTGCCTCTGTTATATGATGGTGAGTATTTTGGGGCCATTTATGATGCAAATGACTCTAGTAGTAGACTGGTACTTAAAGTATTATTTGTAGCAGTAGGAGTCAGTCTAATTAGTTTGGAAGGTAGTATACCTGCCTTCTAAGTGGTAAGTTTTGGGTTAGATTGCTGCCAAGGATGAACTTTAGTGTAAACAGATAAGCTGGCTTTAATCCTATCCTATCCTGACCAGTTTTTTTTTTTTTTATGGATATGATGGGAAAAGTGCAAATCACCGAATCTAGAAATCACATCAATGGTGATTCTGGATTTAAGAACTTAGATAAAGAATCCATTGATGTCCCATCAACAAAATTAAAAGATGAAATAGAAAAGACGATAAGTGAGCCTGTTGATGTAATAGAAAACCCAGTGAGTACACCCACTGATGAAAAGCCCATTAGTAAACCTGTTGACTAGAAAAGACGATAAGTGAGCCTGTTGATGTAATAGAAAACCCAGTGAGTACACCCACTGATGAAAACTGTGGACGAGGCCACGCCGAAACCGATCTCGCCTTCTTGCATACGAATTTTCACGAACTTGAACGAAGGGAATGACCTTGAGTCGCGAAATCCTGATGAGTTCTTCAGTGGCTTCCCTACGGAGGATAACTTTGATAATCCCCTGGTGGATGAAGAAGGCGAATTCAGTTCAAGTGAGAAACACCAGGGGTTGGAAACCCCTTTGGATGACATTCTACGACGAAATGCGATCTTCTGTGACAAAAACATTTCGAGTCCATTGAACCAGAAATCGCTAGGAAATGAAGTGATGTTCACGGAAACGTTTGATGGTGTTACTGAAAACGGTGTAGAACTTGGTACATTTGACGCTATCAATGAAAACGCTAAAAAGGGAGACAATGTGTTTAAAGAACTCGTGTTGGAAGAAACCCTAGAGAAAGCAAAATTACAAAATAAAATCCTAGCGAAATCTCTTGGCTCCGAAGATGATTTGGTTGCTACATTTGTAGAAAGCAAATCTGTTGAAAATATTGATCAATTTAACTCCAATGCTGATCTATTGAATCTACAGAACAACACACCTCGTCCGTCTGATGAAATTTCTAACGTTGACAATAACAAACTAGTCATCAATTTGTTCGATACACCAGAAGTCACCAACAGTTGTGAACCCATCGACTCATTGACTAGCAAAGAAACGCTAAACCCTTTCATCAAAACAGACGAGGACACAGTGACATCAAAGTCGTACAACCCTTTCCTCAAAGACAATTCAAACGAAATCTTGAATGTCTCGGATGAAATGAAATTCAAAAGGTTCAACCCCTTTGACAAACTAACTACCTTACATCAAAGTCGTACAACCCTTTCCTCAAAGACAATTCAAACGAAATCTTGAATGTCTCGGATGAAATGAAATTCAAAAGGTTCAATCCCTTTGATAAACTAACTGCTAGAAAACTAGATGATGCTAAGGAGAGTTGTCATGGTGATAACAGTGGTTACCGTGGTGATAGCGTCGAGAAAACTAGATGATGCTAAGGAGAGTTGTCATGGTGATAACAGTGGTTACCGTGGTGATAGCGTCGGTTGTCATGGAGACGGAGTTGGTTGTCATAGCAACGGCGTCAGTTGTCATGGAGACGGAGTTGTTTGTCAAGACAACAGCGTCCGTTGTCATGGAGATGGCTGTGAAGAGAATATCAATGGTAAACCAATAAATGACGCAACTGGACGGAGCAAGAGGGAAGCTCCATTCAGAGAGGATATGATGGGAAAAGTGCAAATCACCGAATCTAGAAATCACATCAATGGTGATTCTGGATTTAAGAAATTAGATAAAGAATCCACTGATTCTGGATTTAAGAAATTAGATGAAGAACCCATTGATGTCCCATCAACAAAATTAAAAGATGAAATAGAACAGACGATAAGTGCCTCAAAGGTCGAAACCAATTTAGTCACGGATGCTAAACCGATCTTTCCTTTTGAAAACAGAACCAATTCTACCTCAAACATCTCAAATGATCAACCCAAACACAAACTAACTGAACAACCAAGCAAGCCCAGTGAGGGGATTGGAAATACTCTTAGTGATCTAGACACACTTTGTACATCTCAAAGCAAGGAAAAAGCTGCACTAGATGCTCCCAAGGAAGTCACTCCCGTTGAAGAAGAGTCACAAGCAAAATCCGAAGAAACTCAAGGGTGATAGTGTAAGTCATAAGCTAGGCAATACTTTCGATGAGCTACATACAGAACTTAATTTAAAGACGTCTCTAGGTAACAGTCATGCTGAAAGCATACTGGACAGTTTAGCCCCTAAGAAATCTTCCGACTTGCTTCTAAGCAAGGAAAAAGCTGCACTAGGTGCTCCCAAGGAAGTCACTCCCGTTGAAGAAGAATCACAAGCAAAATCCGAAGAAACTCAAAAATCCCCAGAGACTCAAGCAAAATCCCAAGACTCTGAAGAAAAATCCCAAGAAACAGAAGAAAAATCCCAAGAAACCCCCCCTTCTGGAAGTGAACAATGGAGCTCTAGGGAGCCAGAACAAGCTGTGGCCGTCTAGTTTAGAACTGGAACTGTCTAGTAAATACGCTGGGGAAGATGAACTAGGAAAAGATTCCAACCAACTCAACCTAATCGAAAAAACGACCGAATCGAAAGAAATCTTTTCTCCGATCTCTGAACAAAAACCCTCAAAGGTCGAAACCAATTTAGTCACGAATGCTAAACCGATCTTTCCTTTTGAAAACAGAACCAATTCTACCTCAAACGATCAACCCAAACACAAACTAACTGAACAACCAAGCAAGCCCAGTGAGGGGATTGGAAACACTCTTAGTGATCAAGACACACTTTGTACATCTCAAAGCAAGGAAAAAGCTGCACTAGGTGCTCCCAAGGAAGTCACTCCCGTTGAAGAAGAATCACAAGCAAAATCCGAAGAAACTCAAGAAAAATCCCCAGAGACTCAAGCAAAATCCCAAGACTCCGAAGAAAAATCCCAAGAAACAGAAGAAAAATCCCAGGAAACTCACCTTCCTCCAGAAATCTCCCACGGACCAGAAGACTCCCCCAGCAAAATCCGCCGATCTTCCCTCAACAGTCAAAGTTGGCCGTCTTTGCAATCCCTCGACCAACAAGACCAACCCAGTTTCGGTGACCTTTTGTCCCCGTCTAGCCGTTGTTCTTCTGTAGACTCCGCCGATCTTCCCTCAACAGTCAAAGTTGGCCGTCTTTGCAATCCCTCGACCAACAAGACCAACCCAGTTTCGGTGACCTTTTGTCTCCGTCTAGCCGTTGTTCTTCTGTAGATACCATCATCAGTTCGCCTGTCAAGGGGAGGTTTCGCAATTTCATCGTGACAAAAGTGGACGACAAAGAAGGTAATAATAATGGTTTTTTCTTCCTCCTTTGCCAATACAATTTCATTCTGGAAGAATGGTCGGCCTTTCTTTCTTCAGACCAATAGTAATGGTTTATTTAATGTAACTTAAAAACATCTTTCTTTTGTTCCTATATAAGTACCCATGGGTACTTTTCAGGAACGGTTTTCTTCTGTATGATTTATTTCATTAAAATTCTTCTTGCTTCCGTCTTAATAAAATTGTATTATATTTCATTGTTGTTTTCCAAATAATATTTTTGTACTTGTTCTTCTGTATGATTTATTTCATTAAAATTCTTCTTGCTTCCGTCTTAATTGTATTATATTTCATTGTTGTTTTCCAAATAATATTTTTGTATTTCCTTCTCCATTTTATTTTTGATTTGAATATTCCTTAATTCATTATAGGAATTGAGTTTAGTAATTTTTTGGTACTTGAAATTTAATTGTTGTTCGTCCATAATTGTTTCTATTTTGTGATGTTTGTAGGTGTGACGAGGTTTGATGTGACGGATGGTGTGAAAGGAGCTTGTGACGCGGTGACGGATAGTGAATTGTGAGTTAGTACTAAGTACAATTTGAAAATGTGCTAATTTGTGAGTTCGTATGGCTTTAAAATGTACTGAATTGTGAGTTAGCGCCAACTGACAAAATGTACTGTTTTGTGAGTAAGTACAAAGTACAATATGAAAATGTGCTGATTTGTGAGTTGGTACAGCTTGAAAATGTACTAAATTGTGAGCTGAACATCTGGTACAGTTTCAAAATGAGCTGAGTTGTGAGCTACATAGTAGAGCTTGAAAATGTACTGATTTGTGAGTGAGTACATAGTACAATCCGTAACCGTACCGAGTTGTGAGTTGGTATGACTTGAAAATGTCTGGGTTGTTGGTTAGTGCATAGTACAATTTGAAAATGTGTTGGATTAATCGCTTGACTGTAGAATTGCAGAGACTTTTCAAGTCAATTGTTTGGGATTAATAGAACGTTATGAATTCGATATTTTTGTATGCAAGAAATTACCCACCCCCCATGAAAGTTCTTTTGTAATATAAAATGGTTAATTAAGATCTAAAGTGTACTTAATTATCATTCTAATTTAAAAAATGGTATGTTTTAGAGTGCTATTTTTTGTTTAGACTTTAGAGCCTTAATTTTCTCCGATGTAAAAAAAAGGACAAATTATTATACTAGATTATTTATTGATTCGTCTATTTACATGTTTTATAGGAAATAATTATATTGTGTACCTTGTTTTTTTAAATATTAATATTGAATTATTTCGAGTAAGTACAATAAAAATACGTATAGTTGATAGGTATAGGTAATTGTTATGTTTCCGTACTGTCTTGTATACGTAGGTACAAGGTGGTTTCATATGTTTCTTTACTGTTTTGCTTCTGATTTTTCGATTTGACTGGAGAATTGAATGAACTCTAGAAAGAATAAAATAGAAAATCCCTCACGCCGTGACGTTGCGTTCTAGGTCGCGTCACATCGCGTCGGTTCGGCGTTCAGGAGGTGCCCACTTTCATCCTGTTCAAGCTCGGCAAGATGTACTCGTACAGCATCCCGCGGTACGACGTTCAATCCTTCGTTTCTTTCGCGCGGGAACAATACCGGAACGCCCGCTCTGAGAAGATCCGCCCCGCTAAAACCCCGTTCGACGATTTGACCCAGGCCATCGCGGACTATTTGAAGGAGAACCCGTGGGTGTTCAAGCTGGTGTCGATTCTGTTTGCCGTGTTCCTGGTGGCGGTCATGGTGACTAAGCTGAAGGCCAAGGAGAAGGCCCTGAAGAAGGCGAAGGAAGCGAAGGAGAGTAAGGAGAAGAAACCGAAGAAGGAGAAGGTGAAGGCCGAGAAGGAGACGAAGGATGATTGAAGGAGAAAAGATAAAAGAAAATTTAGTCGAAACATGGGGAAAAAGTGAAATGTAAAGAATGAGAATTAATAAGGAGAAAGGAGAAAATTAATGAAAGCGAAGGTGAAGGAAGCGAAGGAGATTAAGGAGAAGAAACCAAAGAAGGAGAAGGTGAAGACGGAGAAGGACACGAAGGATGATTGAGGGAGAAAGAGACGCTAATTAAAGATAAAGAGAAAAGTAATGGAGAAAAGGGTGAAAAGGTAGAGAAAATGAAATCAAAAATGGAAATATATTACTTTCCCTAAGCTGAAGGCCAAGGAGAAGGCCCTGAAGAAGGCGAAGGAAGCGAAGGAGAGTAAGGAGAAGAAACCGAAGAAGGAGAAGGTGAAGACGGAGAAAGAGACGAAGGATGATTGAAGGAGAAAAGATAAAGGAAAATTTAATCGAAACATGGGGGAAAAGTGAAATGTAAAGAATGAGAATTAATAAGGAGAAAGGAGAAAATTAATGAAAGCAAAGGAGAGTAAGGAGAAGGTGAAGGCCGAGAAGGAGACGAAGGATGATTGAGGGAGAAAGAGACGCTATTAAAGATAAAGAGAAAAGTAATGGAGAAAAGAGTAAAAAGGTAGAGAAAATGAAATCGAAAATGTTGGAAATAAATTACTTTCCCTATTGTATAGGATGAGGAAAGTAAAAAAAAAGCGAAATGTTAAGAATGAGAATGAACAGAGAGGAAAGGTAATGTGTGAAGAAGAGGAAGAAAAAGAAAGTGATGTGTGAAGAAGAAGAAGAGGAAGAAGAGGAAGAAGAAGAAGAAAATATTATTGAGCGTATTAATATAAAGAAAATGAAGAAATGAAGCTGAAGTCCAAGTAAAATAAAAAAGTGAAATAATGAGGTAGAATGTAGATAAAAATAATCAGGGGAGAGTGATTAAGGTGAGAGAAAGGACTAGATAACATTCCATTAATCCATTTTACTTGTGAGAATCTCAACATGACGAAGTACTCGTAATCTCTTCGTTACCCAATACTAATCAATATGTTTTCTGTTTATGCGCTAATTAAAAAGGATAAAGAATGGTTCAACCTGTAGTCGAACCCGAATTTCTCTCATTCTTGGTCTGGGTATTATACCCTCTGAAGCAGTGTTCTTACGGGACTACCACAAAAAATCCCAGACAAAGCCCAAAAAAATCTCAGAAATCCCTTAATTTTTTAAAAAAAATCCCTTAAAATTCCCTTAATCCTTATTTAATAAATTTCTTAAATTAGTACCTTCTACTAGTTCTACACTTCTACTATACGTACCTAGAATCCCACTACACACGACACGATTTTTTACTTTCTATTATTTTCCCTCAAACAACAAGTGGGAAGTGGGAATGGGCCTTAACATATGTTCATGGCTTCGTATCCTGATATCAGATTAGTTCTTTATTAGCTTAATACCATGCGTTAGCATGTTTCGGTCTGGTTCACTCGAGACACGTTTCTAGACCACCTCTGTGTAGAGTATCAACCCGGAGGTGCTGGGTTCGAATCGCGGTCGGGGCGAAATTTTTCTCTCCCAATTTTTCTGTTCCCGCATAGCCTATTTAATACTTAGTTTCCCTCCCCCCCCTTTAATAGAGGGAACTGAGGTCTTATCGTCCCAAAAGCGAAGAAAGAAAAATATAGGATATCAGAAAGTCAGCCGTTCCGAGAACGAATGTCTTAGTATTAGTTCAAATTTAAGAGATGCCAAAATACGAGTAGTAGAAAAAAATCTGGTGTGAACATCACACGACTTTCTATTTACCAAGTCGCCTATGGCGGCCGATTTTTGGTCAAAAATTTTCCATCTCAAAATATTCCTCATGTAATAAGGGATCATTTAAAAGTGTCCAAAAATTGAACTTTTTTTTTTTTTTTTTCAACTAAGTAAAAAGGGAATATTTTAAAATTTACAAAAAATTATTTTTTTTTTTTTTTTTTTTCAATTTTTAAATCCGAGAATTGGCTGCCTACGGCGCCCAATTTTTGGTCAACAATTTTCTATCTTAAAATACTCCCCGTGTAATCAGGAATCATATAAAATATGAAAAAGTCCGAAGCAACATTCACTTTGGTTGATATCTGAATGAGTGACTGTCCGATTTTTACCAAATTGTTACAGTTGCGTCCTTGGACCATACCGGTATATCATACCAAATTTCATCGCTCTACGACAAACCGTTCTTGAGATATTTTGTATACCACCTTTTCCCATTTAAACCTGTAGTACATACGTACATCCGTACATACATATGTACGTACAGACC
Organism: Diaphorina citri; assembly: GCF_000475195.1. Taxonomy (NCBI): domain Eukaryota; kingdom Metazoa; phylum Arthropoda; class Insecta; order Hemiptera; family Psyllidae; genus Diaphorina; species Diaphorina citri. The sequence continues at coordinate 43,934 of NW_007379342.1, read as the reverse complement.
ATCGGCTAAAAATCACCCTCTGTTTTTCATCTCCCTCTCTCACTCTCACCCTTCCCCCCTTACTCTCCCCCTCCCCCACTCTCATCCTTTCCCCTCTTTCAAAACAATCTCATTTTCTTTCACTCTCAATGAAAAAAAAAACCTCGGTCTCTCTCTCTCTCTCTCTCTCTTGCTCTCTCTCTCGCTCTCTCCTATCAGTATCTTTATCAGTAAAGCTAGCAGACTCTGAAGGAGTGAAGCTTCAGTGTTCAGTAGTTCAGTGTGCGCCGAACTTTCTTATCGTTCGTTACTCTTCCGTGGAGGACGAAAAACATCGCGAAATAATTTTTTTATCACTCACATTTTTGTTTTTAATATTTTTTTTTTTTTTTTTAGATCGGAAGAG
>NW_007379342.1:29033-43542 GCF_000475195.1 Diaphorina citri | reverse complement strand
AAATATTTTTTTATCACTCACATTTTTTTTTTTAATATTTTTTTTTTTTTAATTTCATCAAAACTTTATATATTACATACCTATACCTAGTTATTTGGTGGTAGTTTACACGATTTCTATGAGAGATTTTTTCAGTGTTTATTTCTTTTTTACTGTTACATACAAAGCTAGCTATTATCTGTCCATTGTTAATTGTTAACCTCCTTACTGCCCCTCAAATATTGTAATTTTCCATTGGTTTTCCGTGTAACTTTCCTGATTTTTTTAGAGGCAAAAAGAAAAACATTTATTCATTCTCATATACTTTGAGTTCATTCATATGCTTTGAGACAATGTTGAAACATTTTAACATGTAACCATCTTTTTTGAGAAGAATCTCCACTGCCATTGATACAGAATTTGCCTTTGACTTTAAATCGTTAACTTTGATTATTTTAAAACGTTAACTTTTATTTGATTTAGTTAGTAGGTAGGTGTTATAACTTTTTCCAAAAATACCCAGACTCCCCTTAGACAAAAGTTTTATGAAATTTAAGTGTTTATGGTTTTTTTAAAAGTTTTGTGTAATGTGTAGAAATTATAATCTGATATTCGGTAGCTTAAGTATATGATTTCAATTGAATTTTGAAAGAGAAAGAGCATAATTACTTGCTCCATTTTTTTTTATTATTATTATTTAATTTTAATTATTAGGAATCTACTCTCATAATTCCTTCTTATTGGTCATCGAATTTAATCAAATTAAATTATCGCTATAACTTTCATCTACCTAAGTGTCATCTAAAATTAGTAGGAAAGTAGGGACTGAGAAGAAACTCTTCTTTGCCTGCAACCAGGGCCGTATCTATGGAGGCCTGGGCCCCTGAGGCTCTTATTCTGTTAGTTTATCGTGGGCTGGACTCCGAAAATTTGGAGCATCCACCCCTCAGTGTCTTTGTTTGGATTCTTGGGTCCTCCTCCCCCCAATGATCCCCCCAAGATAAAATCCTGAATACGGGCCTGCTTGCAACACAAGTACATAGATCCCTATAGATAGATAGTAGGAGATAGGTTCCTACTTCTAGCCAAATAGTAGGTTTACCTATTGTAGGTATTCTAGGTTTTATACTGCCTAAGAGAGTACCTAAGTAACAACAGAATTAGAAAGTAGGTTTCACAGTGCTCAAGTCTTTGCACTATCAAACTATCACCAAATATCACCGCAGACTTCGATAGGTACACGTAGAATCACAGATGATTGTATAGGTAGGTAGCAGGTAGGCATCTATTGCATAGGCTATACCTAGGTACTATAGGACCTGATGTATTTCCAAAATAATACAACGTAGACATTATACGTATACTATAGGCTAATAATAATTTTATTGAGCTATTTTCGCCTGGTACTAATAGCTACCTATATTTAACATTAGAAGGTTTTTTTTCTGATTTACTCGTAAGTTTGGCGATAGGCTACCCGCCTACTTAAATTAAGCCCCACTCAGCCCGAATCGGCGAGGTTAAAGCCAGTACAGGATTGCCCAGATGGTCATACAAACCAAGTGATCCATTGAGAACTGGTGCTTTCAACGTGCTTTCGCCGATGGCTAGAAAAATTGAAAATGCAAAACAGTAGCCTAACCAAAGGGGGATTAATTCGTGAGCTTCATTAGACGTAGGTACTTACCTGAGGTACCACCTACTTTAGGTTAATTTGTGATACTAATAATAACAACTGATAAATATAGGTACTGATAAAAGATACCTACATACTTGAATAAATAAGCATTTTTCTTTAAAATGATAGCTAGGAAGCTAGGGTATCAGTCCTCAACGTTTTTTGATGATTATTTTATACTATGTACATATTTATGTTTTTGAAAACGTGTGTGTTTTTTTTAAGCATGTGTAACTTTACGTTTTAGTGACAACCGTTTCGTTCATAGTATCGGATTGGGTGTTTGGATTCTGGTAACTGCTAACTGCTGATGTATTCTGGTACCTTATCAATTGGTGAGTAAAACAGAGTTATGCTCTTTTTTCGTTTTCGATAGATTGTTAGGCCAGCCACTTACTCTCAGGTGGACCTGACAGGTATAACTGAAAAGGTCCGAACGTCAGGTCTACCTGATAGTGTGTGCTCATCAGGTATCAGGCAGACCTCTTCAGCCATACCTGTCAGATATACTACTGATAGTGTGTGGCTGGCATTAGATCAATATTAACTTATTATTATTATTAGGGAATTTCGAATTTTAATGGGTAGATCAGGTAGATCTAGATAGGTAATTTAGTAGATCGCGTTTATCAATGTAACAACTTTAAAATTGAAGAAATTAAAACTTTTCTTTTACAGACACCCTGTATAAGAGTAAATCAAATACAAACGTACTAATTTATTCAGTACAATACGGACATAGGTACTGATCGTAGTAGGTATATATACAGGGTATTCAGGACATAGGTACTGATCGTAGTAGGTATACAGGGTATTCAATATAGCACGTCAAATTAAATTATGAAAATAAGAAAATAGTATTCCTAACAGTCTTACACATAGCTGCGACAATCAAAGTATATTTGCCTACTTAATTGTTTTTGCAAAGAAGCTAACAGTAATAGCTACTTTGAACCATTTCGAACCAAGTATGGAGCAGAAAATAGAACCATCTCAGGTACCATTTAAGCATCAAGCATTGTACACAAAATACAGTATCAGTAAAATTACACAAAATGAAAACCAGGGCCGGGGAAACAAATTTTGTGATACCTCGATTTTATGTCTAGGATTCAGTAAAATTACACAAAATGTAAACCAGGGCCGGAGAAAGAACTTTTGTAAGACCTCGATTTTGTGTTTAGAATTTCAGCAGTTTTGTAGCTCCTCAATTGTCCTCAACTCCTCACTAGACTGAGTGCACCCTGAAATAGCTAATTGCAGTCAGTCACTGAGCTAGGTAGACATTAATGCGGAAGTAAAGGGACTTATTACCCTCATCCTCCATGCGTCCTTCTGTTGGCCCCCGGGTTGGGTGGACTGGTGGTAGTGCTGTCACAAGTTTACAGTGTATAGGTAGTTGTCTTATGTGTATTGTATTGTGTATTTGTCTTGTGTGTATTGCACTGTATTTTGATTACAAATGATGTTGATAATGAAATGTCAGTAAAATGACTCAAAATGAAAACCAGGGCCGGGGAAACAAATTTTGTGATACCTCGATTTTATGTCTAGGATTCAGTAAAATTACCTACACAAAATGTAAACCAGGGCCGGGGAAACAAATTTTGTGATAGGTACCTCGATTTTATGTCTAGGATTCAGTAAAATTACACAAAATGTAAACCAGGGCTGGGGAAACAAATTTTTGTGATACCTCGATTTTATGTTTAGGATTCAGTAAAATTACACAAAATGTAAACCAGGGCCGGGGAAACAAATTTTGTGATACCTCTATTTTATGTCTAGGATTCAGTAAAATTACCTACAGAAAATGAAAACCAGGGCCGGAGAAAGAACTTTTGTGAGACCTCGATTTTGTGTTTAGAATTTCAGTATTTTTGTAGCTCCTCAATTGTCCTCACTAGACTGAGTGCACCCTGAAATAGCCAATTGCAGTCAGTCACTGAGCTAGGTAGACATTAATGCGGAAGTAAAGGGACTTATCAGTCTCATTTTGGCAGTATAAACAAGATATGTATATTCTATTCTATTCTATTCTATTATTTTCATTTTCTTATATGTATTTATATATCCTGTGGAGTTGGTAGGCTGGTACCTGATACGTATAGGGAGGTATCTAATAATGGTACCTATACCTATCATGTAAAACCACCAAAGTCCTTCTCAACAGTGTGAAGTGTGATTTATGCTTCACGTAGATTTACCCCCCCTTTCGCCCTCAATACTCTCTCTCTCTCTCTCTCTCTCTCTCTCTCTCTTTCGCTACTCCTTCTTCTCTCTTTCTTCTTCAGATCTCATTGTTCTCTCTCTTTTCCTTCTCTAGCTCTTTCTCTTTGCCTAGTTAGCTTGGAAACTGGCACACCTAATAGGAACCTTGTAAGTGCAAGGCCTCGGGTTCGATTCATGCCCCCAGCGAACTTTGTGCTCAACAGATAAGGTTCTTTCTTAGAACGGTTCGCTTTCTCATTTCCTCTCCTCCTTCTTTCGTCAATTTCGGGACGATAAGACCTCCATTGTTACAGTTCCCTTTATCCAACGTTTTCATCACCTGTTCCTCCTTATCCTATTTCTTCTTCTTCTCTTTCTCCATCTCATTATACCCTCCTGATTATGCCATATATTTTTTTTTCTAAATTAATCAAGGTGATCAATTTACTTATTTGTAAAATGTACTCCCCATAAATATGTGAAAATTTGTAAGACCTTGGTTAGACTGCGGAAGAAAAGGGACTTTTCAGTCCTATCCCAGCAGCAGGATAAACAAGGTATATTCTATTCTACTCGTATATCTCACAAGATCATGTTCCCAAAAAATTACCTCTCTTCTTCCCTCGTCAATCTTTTATGTTCCTCTTCCTCCTCTTCCTCCTCCTCCTCCTCCTCCTCCTCCTCCTCCTCCTATTTTTCTGATTATTCCACCCTCACAAATTGTCTCTTCCTCACCTCTCTTCGTTCCCCTTTTCCTTTCCTATTTGGCCTCAAAGCGATCACTCTAAAGCTGATTGAGAGGCCGACGACAAACGCCGTCCCCATCTGAACATGGGAAAAGGCGAAGAAGAAGAAGAAGAAGAAGAAGATGATTATGAAGAGGATTGATAGAGGGAACTGTAACTGCTAAGGACGGCCCCGGAAGCGAAGATAGCCATGCCTAATTGGAAACGGAAAATTTTGCTCTGTGGCTCCGACTGAGATTCGAACCCAGCACCTCGGCGTTGAGAGTCAGTGTTAATCATTTGTGCACAGATATGAGCTATGATCTTATGTATACTGTATACATTTGTAAAAACATGTCAGATTGTCTGAAATATGACATATGTATGTACTTGAGACGGTGGATAGATACATAGATGATACGTTTATGTTCCTATCCTATCGTACCTACTTGTATTAAGATACATAATACATACTTGTGTAGGTACATAAAATAAATTTAGATTTTGTATTTGTATCGGAAAAGCAATATGGCCCATGTCAAACATGACAGAATCTCAAAATATTATTTATGTTAGGTATCTAGGTACAATCAACATAATCATTATCTGAAGATACACCTACCTATACCTAGGTACATAATATGTACTTAGAATACAAGTACATCATACCATCAAATATGACATTACGTAGGTAGGTAGGGGAACAAGGGGCAAAACGGTACATCGCGGCAAAACGATCACCCGCCCTTTTTAGGAGCTAGGAAGTGCTGAGCTCTCTTGGATGGACTAGGAACTATTCCTACAAGTATTATCTTTGTTTTGATCTGTGGTTGATTCTTTTATTTGTTTTCGAAGAGTACGGAGGTTTTTTCGATTTCACGAGTGCTTGATACAATGGCTGACGCTTTGGGGCAAAATGGTTTTATACGGTTTGGGGCAGAATGGTACCCTATACCGAAATGAAAGAATGGTATTCTGCCCCAAGGTGTTTTGCGTGTATATGGTATAGGACCATTTTGCCCCAGTCTTGGGGCAAAACGGTCTTTTTGGTATCCTCATAAAAATATTTTCGTTCTTGTCTGATCTAATTTGTTGCCAAAACAATTCTTTATTTTGTTACAAAATTACATATCTGTGTGACTTTTTTTTCTAGTTAGGACCTCACAAGCACTAGAGGTACCATTTTGCCCCATGTTCCCCTACATACCTCATTTCCTGTTCATGTTATTCAAAATATTATTATAACCGACTTATTTAGATAGGCAATGTAGGCATATTTTTATTTATACTTAATAAATAAACAGATGACTTTGTGTTTTAGAATCTTTTGAACATCATCCCATCCGAACTTCGAAGTAGGTATGTACCTACCTATCTAAATCTTCTTCAAACATGTATCTACCTACCGAGGTACATAGATAGGTACTTTAAAATATATAATCTCTTCTTTCTTCTTCTTCTTTCCTTCTTATGTTGCCAGTACTATCACAGAATTATTTAAATAGAACCATAATTTTTATGGTTTTAAAATAATGATTTTTATTTCCTAATTAAAAGAAGAACAAGAATAGGTATGTTTTCCAAGAGGTTTGAGAGAGGGAACTGTAACTGCTAAGGAAAACGAGAAAGCCACCCGTTCCGAGAACGTATCCGTACGAACCCTATCCGTAAAATCCGCCCCGAGCAGGAACCGAAACTGGTATTCTTACCTATGTAGGTACCTACCCTATCTCATTTCCTACCCCACGACCAACACCCATCAACAAGATCATCAAAGACAAATTTGTTAGAGTCACATTTCCTGAATTTAATTAGCATTTCGAAAAATAAAGAGATGTCTTCTAATTATGAAATGTAATTAAAAAATCCAATAAAGCCAGATGAAAACAAACCCCCATCCTTCATCTATTGTTGGGTACCACCTATATTGTTAATTGAATACATTTTAATGTTGTTTTGAAGTATGTAGAGTTAGGTAGGGGTAGGTACCCTATATTTATACTCGCCCAGATGTCTTCTAATTATGAAATGTAATTAAAAAATCCAATAAAGCCAGATGAAAACAAACCCCCATCCTTCATCTATTGTTGGGTACCTATATTGTTAATTGAATACATTTTAATGTTGTTTTGAAGTATGTAGACTGTAGAGTTAGGTAGGGGTAGGTACCCTATATTTATACTCGCCTAATACTGGGTGAGAATTTTTGAAGAGGTTTGATACTGCTAACTGCTGAGGTCTTATCGTCCCGAAATCGAAGAGAGAAGGAAGATAGGATAGGAGAAAGCCAGCCGTTCTGAGAACGAACCCTTATTCCTTCAGGATAATATCCGCCCCGGGCGGGAATTGAACCCGCGGCCTAGCGCTTACAAGGCAGAAGTGCTACCAACCAAGCTAACTAGGCTGGTCAATCCAAAGTTTAAAATGAGATTGTGGTCCCGCGCATGAAAAGGTCTTTATTTGATTTTACTGCGGAACTAATATTGTTTGATAATATGCATGCAGATTGCAGAATTTAGCCACGCCACTTCTAAATTTTCTGACGCATAGGGAAACTAGGAAATTGCCCATATCCGAATCTAATCTCCATGACTTCATGTCTTCTGGCAGTGTATAGTTTTCTTTGTAAAAAAAAAAAAAAAAGAAAGAAAGAAATAATCTTGTTTACAGGGGTCCCCTATTGCAAGTGTTTTCAAAGAATTTCAGAAAAGGGAGGATTTCTTTTGAGAAATTAACTGGGATTCTCTCTCTAATTTAAGGAAATCCCCCTTTTATGGTACAGGCGTCCCCCATTGCGATTGCTTTCAAAGAATTTCAGAAAGGGGGATTTCTTTTGAGAAACTAAGTGGGATTCTCTCTCTCTCTCATTTCCCTCCCGAAATCCCCCATATTCCATCTCTAATTTGAGGGGGGAGCGGATTTTAGTTCCTAAGGCCGGGGGCCATAAAGTGAGTTTAAACTCCGTTTAAATTTTAATCTTTGTTTAAGCAATATGATAAGCTTTTTTTATTATTATTATTTTTTATTTAAGTCAACCAATCAGATTGCTACTTTATTAGGAGTGTAGGAGTTCTTGAAGTAATTCCGAAAACAAAGGCTCGTTCCTTTTTATAACTCTAGGAGTTGAAGGGGTTGGGGGTCTACGCTCTGAGGGGAGTCTGGAGCCTGGACTAATGAGATAAAGTCTAGCCCCTCAGGCTAACTTTGGCTCCTCATAACTTACTGTACCTCATACATTATGTACCTATGAATATGTATATCTAAAGTAAACAAATAAAATAATATTAAATCAGTGGTTGGGTGGAAGAGCTCCTTAAGGAGAATCCTGCCCCCTAAAAAATAAAGCATCATAAAATATTGTTAGTAGAGAAGTATAAGTGCCTATGTACCCTATAATATCTATGTAATAAATAAAATAATAACATAAAAAATACATACCTATGTAAAAGAATCTACCGATGATACGTCATTGCGTAGCCTCGCCGTCGGCCTATAATATAAATTTCTTTTTATCTTTATTTTTTTCACATGGCGACATTTTTATGGGAAAACTAAATTTCGATGCAAGTGAAATAAATTGCAGAGGGCGATATTTTACAATGTGTGTGGAAGAGGTTTTTCTACATATTTATTATTTATGTATGTAAAGTTGCCACACATTAATTGAATAAAATGAAGTTTTGCAATATACCTACGCACAAAATGTACAACATTACGCCGCAGGCGAATTTTTACCTAAGAAGTAGGTACCTACTCATTTTGAAAGTTTTTTTTTTCTGGAGTTTTTTTTTTTCCAAACTACCCAAACTAGTTCAGATAAGTACTCGTAGGTATCTACCACCCCTTATTATTAACCTTATACAATCCTCCCCCTACTTATGCTTATTAGGAGTACGAAGTGGGTGGGGTTAGAAATCGTAGTATTTATTCAGGTATGCTGATGAATAATTAACTTCCTTCATGACGTCACACAGGCTCAGCTGGTAATCTAATTTGTAAGCTCTCATAACCTCTAAAGGCCCAAGCACTTTTTGCGTTTTGTATGCCTAAAGACCCAGGGTCCAATATTTTGGACATTTACGCCAGACAATTTCGATTAAGATGTTTTAAATTGGTGAGCTTTCGATGTCACTCAGGACATCATCTTCAGACCAAGATAGATGTTGACTCAAAAACAAAAAAATGTTTAGCTTAAAAAAACCAAGGTATTTACGAACCAAAATTCTCTCTCTAGGTCAAAAGCCAGTCGATTTTGGCTAATCAGATGTTGGAAATGCATGCTCCAGTGCTACTTGAGAGCCAGTATTTTGTTTATAAAAAAAAGAATATGGTCGTTGGATTTTAGAATACAAAGTCTTACTTTGAGGGGCAGGGATGGGGCGAATACTGATGGCTTTTCATGCTTGCTGAACTTCAATATTTGATGGTCGAGAAAATCCCAGATTCTCCCCGTAAGATATCCGTTACATTGAATAGCAGAAAATAAGCAGAGAGAGAGAGAGAGAGAGAAGGGAAAATCAGGAATAGGGAGAAGAAGGGGGAAAGAATAACAGAGAGAGAAAAGATTTTCCAACGTTCTTTCAAAATTTCATAACGTGTATAGCTTTCAGCGACGTATTTATCTCTCTCTTTCAATCCTTCTCTCTTTCTCTCTCTCTCTCTCTTCCTATATCTGTTGAACTTATCAAATATCAGTTATGATGGATTCTCGGAAGGAGAGAGACAGAGAGAGAGAGCTGAGAAAAGGGAGGGAGAAATAGAACGAGTGAGAGAGGCGAAACGACGGACGGACTGGGAAGAAGAAAGCGTGAGGTAGAGAGAAAATAGAAAGAGAGAGAGGGAGGAAGAAGGAGGAAAGAAGGAGGGAGAGAGAGAGAGAGAGGAAGATGAGAAAAAAGTAGATATAGAGGAGTAGGGAGGGAGAGAAATAGAGAATGAGAGATACCTAAGCTGAAAAGAGAGAGAGTGAAAAGGAAGAGAGGAACAGGGAGAGATAGAGAGAGAGAGTAAGGGAGAAAGAAAGAAAGAAAGAAAGAGAGAGAGAGAGAGAGAGAGAGAGAGAGAGAGAGAGAGAGAGATTTCTATTTAGTACAAGAATCACGTGAATTTATATTCGAGCGAAAAGTAACCGTGCCTACATTACGTGTGGCCTACCTTCTTCTTCCTGTCTTGAATTCTCAATCTACCTAGTACAGATCTAGTTATTATTTATTTTTTGGTAAAAGTAAAAAAGCAGACTCCGTAAAACGTACATAAAGAAGAAGGAACAGAAAAAAAAAGAGGAGAAGAGGGAGAAAAGAAAAAGAAGAACGAGAATCAGAATAAGAAGAAAATGTAAAGTAAAAAGTATTAGCTCAAGATTTTTGGTCGGGGGATTTGAGAAAAAAAAGAAAGAGAAATGAAGGGAGAGAGGGAAAGTAAGATGGATTTACGTTGTTTTCGTCATATTTTAGCATTTTTTTTCTTTCGTCTTTTCTTAAGTTCTTATTCTTATGTAGAAAGCATAAGACATATTATGTTGCTAATGGAAAAAGAACAACAAGGAGGAAGAAGAAAAGGAGAAGACAAAGAAACATGGCTTTCTGGAATAAAACGAGAGAGAGAGAGAGAAAAGGAAGGAGAGAAAGAAATAAGAAGAAAATGAGGTAAAAGAAACAGAGCGAGAGCGAGAGAGAGAGAGAGATTGTGATAGATAAAGAAAAGGTGAGTTCCTCTTATTGTTTCTCCATCTCTTTAATAAGTTATTTCTCAATTCTATTTCTTTCTGTATTTTCGCATTTACCCAGGGAAGTGGATTTTTATTATTTCGTTTTCGTACTGTCGTTTTGGAAGTTTGATAAATATGTTTGAACTTATTTATAAATAGGTCGTATTGTTCTGTTGGGTTTTCAGTCTGTTTTAATGTGTCCCAGTTTTCTCTTTCAATTTTCTCCTGAACTTTTCTCTTATTAATTACCTGAATATATTCTGGTTCTCTTCGTCTTGTATTGGGGTTCAGATTCTCTTGTTTTGAGTTCACTTGAAAAGCAGTAAAGTAGTGATCCGCTAGTTTATCAGTAATGACTGCTGTACTTCCCGTGTAATAGAATCTATTCAGTCTGTGATTCACATGATCTATACATGATATGGTAGGTACACCTTCTACCATTTCCTCACGAGTAGGTACTGTAACTGAAGGTAACATTGTATTATTATTCAGTATAGTGAGGTATCTATTATTTTTGCTTGATTTTTTTAATATACAAATGTTTATATCGCCAATCATGATTACTTGGTCGTCTCTGCTAAGAGCATTTTTTAACCAAAAGCTCAGGTCACTTAAGAACCGGTCTAAATTTCGTTTAGGGGATCTATAGACAGCCATTACTATAAAGTTTACTTTTCTTTCTGGGTGACAAACTTTAAGGAAAATATTCTCTGCCTCGTCCAAGCTGTAATCGATGGTTTCGATTGTAAATTTATTTTTAAAAAATATTACCACTCCTCCTCCATTTCTCAGGATTCTACATTTGTTTACTTGATTATAATTTCTTAATTGATAGACTAAAGCTTCTTCTTCTTTTAAATTGACTTCTGTAAGTATTAACAGATCTAGAACAGGTAAGATGTTATTTATTTTTATACATAATAAATCCCAGTTGTTTCTTACACTTCTTATGTTAATATGTAATAAAGTTAATATTCCATTTTGTAATGTTTCTCGCCAATCATCTAAAGTTTGGTGAGTTTCACATATGATTGGTACTTCATTTATACTGTTGATAACATTAATTTGTTGTATTTGAGTCATTTGTTGTATGTATTAGGAACCATTGATTTAAGTATTTAATTTATTTTAATTTATATCTTTCTTAGGTCCTCACCACATGAGATCCTCAGTGTAGATGAACCTTCGTTCTTTTTCAGTAAGATTTTGCCATCTTTTACCCACAGAAATGCTAATCCCTTGTCCTTCTTGATCCTGTTGACATCATAAAATAATTTTTTATAGGCTGGACATAGCGCTTCATTAATGAAGACATAGGATGAGTCCTGATTGACCGAGTTTCCAAGTTTCATAAATACTTTCTCTGTTTTGATTTTACCCAATACCTTGTTTCTCTCATCCCGGGATTTAAAGCTTACCACAATCGATGTTTAAAGACATAGGATGAGTCCTGATTGACCGAGTTTCCAAGTTTCATAAATACTTTCTCTGTTTTGATTTTACCCAATACCTTGTTTCTATCATCCCGGGATTTAAAGCTTACCACAATCGATGTCCTTGCCGCACTATTCTCGCTCATTTTTGTTACCTTCTCTTCAGTGTGTTGGATCTCACCCGGAGCAATCCCCGCCTTCTGGAATATCACCTCCACAACCATTGCCTCGTTCACACTCGCATCCTTGATACCGGTAATTTCCATCTTATTGTTGTAGTCTCTCTGGTCTAATTCATTCATATGTACCTCCATACTCCTGAGTCTTTCGCATCCTTGATACCGGTAATTTCCATCTTATTGTTGTAGTCTCTCTGGTCTAATTCATTCATATGTACCTCCATACTCCTGAGTCTAACACTCGCATCCTTGATACCGGTAATTTCCATCTTATTGTTGTAGTCTCTCTGGTCTAATTCATTCATATGTACCTCCATACTCCTGATTTTAAGGTTATTAATTCTCTCTCTCTCTCTCTCCTATTTTACTAATATACCTTCTTCGTCTGTCTTTCATATTATTATCTGTAATTACCTGAATATATTCTGGTTCTCTTCGTCTTGTATTGGGGTTCAGATTCTCTTGTTTTGAGTTCACTTGAAAAGCAGTAAAGTATAGTAATAGAGAGAGAGAGAGAGAGAGAGAGAGAGAGAGAGAGAGATTGAAAAAGATAATCAAGAGTTCAATCTTGGGAAGCTAATGTAATAGTAGTTTAAGGTTATTAATTCTCTCTCTCTCTCTCTCCTATTTTACTAATATACCTTCTTCGTCTGTCTTTCATATTATTATCTGAGGTATATATTAACCCGTTTGTACCATCATAATATTTTATGTATAACATGGTAATTTTCTTAACCCTTAATAGTAATAACAAGTAGGTAAGTTCCTAAGTAGTGCAATAAAAAGAAAATGAAGCAGAACGTAAAACTGAAAATTTGTGTGAACGCTTAGTTGCCTAGTATCTTTCTGATTATGCAATACACCAGGCATTGGCAAAGTATGTAGCCCATTAGCTGACTGACCAATTTCAAAACTTAATGGAATAATGGCAGTTAATGGGCTTGATTTGTTGGAATTGAAAATAATCGATTGCCTATAATCAACTTTCATAACATTAATCCATACCTAATCTAACCGAGTTTTGATATAATTGGATGACTCTCTGTCAAACGTAAGAGTAGCCGTTTTGGGCGTGAAAGCGTTGAGACCTCAAATCTCCCGGGAAAATCTAACGAGGGGGGGAGTAAAGTGAAAATATTGCTCCTTCTCTAACCTCTAATATCCTATCATAACGTTACTTACCATTAACGTAACTTACTAACCCGCGTATAGTAACCCTACACACGTTCAAATAGGAAAAGGTTCAGTGTCTGTGTCGTAGCATGCCCAATAGTCCATCCCGTAGTGTGTCCCTCATCAGAGAGACCAGAAGAGACAATATTTGTGTTGACCACATAAGGTGCTGGGTCATCACAAGAGCACCATAAAGTAACCCGTTGAAATACCTATTTGGATTTGAAATCAAAATACCAGTGCAAATTTTCGTAATAATGGGCAAACAGATCGAGACTTAAGTGCATTACGAATTGGTTTAATTTACCAATAAAAACAATGAATACATCGGTAATAATGGGCAAACAGATCGAGACTTAAGTGCATTACGAATTGGTTTAATTTACCAATAAAAACAATGAATACATCGTTTTTTTTTCGAAACACTTTCACACCATCAGATGAGCTGATCAGACAATCTGATAAAATACCTGAAAGTGTGTGCCTGGACTCGCTGGCATTAACCATACTGGCAAACTCTCTCTCGTAAATCCTCAGTCCTTACGTCTAATCTTTACCTTAATATCTGCTGACTTCTGTAAATACCCCAATATATTTTCCTTATGAGGGAAGGAGAAGAGAAAGGTAGGAGAAGAGAATTAATTGAAACAAAGGATTAGAAAGAGATATGTATGAATAAGGAGGAGGAGGAGGGAATAAAAAAGAACGGTGAAGAGGAATGCGAGGAAAGGATGAGAAAGAAAGAGGTGGGAAGATTAGGAATAGAATATATAAATAAGGAGTAGAAGAATGAGAGTAAAAGGGAGTGGAAGAGGAGGAGGATAAAACAAAAAGAAGAAGAGGAGGAGCGGGGAAAGAGAAGCAATGTCAATGTTTTAAATTGTACCTCCTGAAGGCAACCCTAACCTTGAGGGAAAATGGTGTTGCCCAGTCTATTTAGAATTTAGAGAGATCGAAATATCTCATTCACCTTCCATAGTCTATACCTTTAGGTTATTACGAGTACCTACCTATGTTTTCTAATAGAGAAAACTTCCGAGTTTCTGAGATACACTGTATATTTGGATAAAATTTCTGGGATAAGAAAATGAGATTTCCATTTAATACTAAACATACACAAGGGAATGTAGGGAACAAGTAGAGAGAGAGGGAGAGAGAAAGAAAAAAAGAGAGAGGGAAATAAATAAAGAACAAAGAAGGAGACAGATAAGATAGAAAGAGAGAGAGAGAGAGAAAGAAGGAAAGAAAGAGAGGGAGAGATATTTGAACTGTGTGGGAAATGGTAAAATAAGTGTGTGTAACTAACTGTGTATGACAAAGATAATAAGATAGACAGAGAGAGAGAGAGAGAGAGAGAGAGAGAGAGAGAGAGAGAGAGAGAGAGAGAGAGAGAGAGAGAGAGAGAGAGAGAGAGAGAGAGAGAG
>NW_007379342.1:24807-28621 GCF_000475195.1 Diaphorina citri | reverse complement strand
AAAAAAAAAAAAAAAAAGAAAGAGAGAGAAAAAAAAAGAGAGAGAGAGAGAGAGAGAGAGAGAGAGAGAGAGAGAGAGAGAGAGAGAAAGAACGAACGAAAGAAAGAGAGGGAGGGATATTTGAACTGTGTGGGAAATGGTAAAATAAGTGTGTGTAACTAACTGTGTATGACAAAGATAATAAGATAGACAGAGAGAGAGAGAGAGAGGGAGAGAGAGAGAGAAAGAGAGAGAAAGAGAGTGTGAGAGATAGGTAGTATTTGTGATGTGTGTAAGAGTGTGTGAAAGACTGAGAGGGAAGGAATAGTGAGAAAGACGGAGAGAGAGAGAGAGAGAGAGAGGTAGTGTGTGAGAGAGAGAGGGAGGGAGGGAGAGGTATAGTGTGTGTGAGAGAGAAAGAGAGAGATATCTCGGTTACAAAGTTTGGTTTTTGAAGAACATGCGATAACATTCGTGTCTCTTGCATAACTTTCATCATAACTCTCTCTCTCCCTTTCTCTCTCTCTCCCTCTCTCTCTCTCTCTCTCTCTCCCTCTCTCTCTCCCTCTCTCTCTCCCTTTCTCTCTCTTTGTGTTTGGGTTTAGTGTGGTTAGGTTATAAATAAGGAAACTGAGAAAAATATAAGTAAAATTATGATGTAATTTTTGAGAGGAGCTCACCTCTAAAATAAGTTAGAATTAGCTTAGGAGGTGTATTATTGTATTAATTGCTATGTAAAATAAAGTACCCAAATCAATCAATCTCTCTCTCTCTGTTCTCGCATTTTTCCTTGAATTGCATATCTTCCGTCCTCCCTTCCCCTCTCTCTCTATCCTCCTCCTTCCCTCTCTCCATCTCTCTCTCTCACACACATATTCTTTTCTCTCTCACTCTGTTCTCCTATTTTTCGTTGAATTACATAATTATCTTTCTTCCTCTCTTTCTTTCTTTCTTCTTTCCTTCTCTCTCTCTGTTCTCGCATTTTTCCTTGAATTGCATATCTTCCGTCCTCCACTCTCTCTCTCTCCTTTGCAAATGCCATAGGGGTGATGTTCTAAATTTCTAATAAGATTTCTAACATAGCATCATTTTATTTATTTAACCTGAAATGCAAGTCTTATTAGAAAATTGTGCTGAGATACAATAGGGAACAGGGGATATGCGAAGTGGATAGGAGGAGGAGGAGGAGGAGGAGAAAGAGGAGGAGGAGAAAGAGAAACAAGCTGGGCCCGTCCCTCCGGGAATTTTTTAGCCCGTAGTTTATTCGATCGTAATGGAGGAGTTGCAAATGGGTAAAAATTATAAATAAATCGTCGATTCCTATGTAAAAAGTTGGGAAAAATCCAAATCTGAGGTCAAAACTCCGAAAAAATAACTGTAAAAGGTCGAAAATTCAATTTATTTTTTTTTTTTTTATTTTTTTTTTTTTTTTTTTTTTTTTCAAGTTCCTTCTAAAAATCACTCAACCATACCTCCACAATACCTCAGACCTCCCTCATCTGGTAGGCATTGAAAGCATGAGGTACAAAAAGTACAGCTGAAAAGTACACAATAAAAACTCAGGCAGGACCAAGGGGGGTAAAATTGTTTCAATAAAAATTTATCGCGTCAATAAATAATAAACGCGCGCGCGGGGTGAAAAATATTACGTTAAATAAAATACGTTATTTATTACAGCAATGAGCGATTTTTACAATTTTTTTACTCCTCGACTATCATAACACACAGAACATTGAGCCCTTTCAATGTGAAAGGCGAAAGTTTAATAGAGGGGAATGTAACTGCTAAGGTCTTATCGTCCCGAAAGCAGAGAGAAGGAGGACAGGATAGGAGAAAGCCAGCACAGCAATGAGCGATTTTTACAATTTTTTTACTCCTCGACTATCATAACACACAGAACATTGAGCCCTTTCAATGTGAAAGGCGAAAGATTGATAGAGGCGAATGGAACTGCTAAGGTCTTATCGTCCCGAAAGCAGAGAGAGGAGGACAGGGTAGGAGAAAGCCAGTCGTTCCGAGAACGAACCTTATCTGTTTAGGATAAAATCCAGGCCGGGCGGGAATCAAACCCGCGACCTAGCACTTACAAGGCAGACGCGTTACCCTCCAAGCTAACTAGACCGGCAATTACTTACTTTACTAGTTTACTTTAGGAGATCACTTCTCGTTCGGATTGAAAGAAGTGAGTTCCAGGTTTTTAACCCGACGAGTTTTTCATAACTCTCTGTTTGTTTCACTATAACTCTCGAACGGTTCGTCCGATTTAGGTCAAATTTCGCGAAGATGTTCAAGGACATTAGCTCCTTGGATCTTAGATCCGCTCCCAACAGTGCCCAAAGTGCCCAAACTAACCAACAACTCCAACTTTGCATATTGTTTGAATTTTTCAGTATCCTACTTTGTTTCAATAAAATCCCTCGAATTCCTCCCCGAAAATCCCTTTTATCCCTTGAAAATTCCCTCTGGTTGAGGCTCTATAGTTTTTCCTCAGCAGATTTTCACAATGAAGCGAGGGGAAATCGATTTGCACCAGGGAGGACAGTAGTGTGGGAAGATGTTATGGAATTTTAATGTGAAGGGGGAAAGGAAACAGCGCCAGGGGTTGCTAAAATGTGGTAGCTGGACCGCTCCCACATTTTAGCACATTTTTTTCACATGTGCAGGGTCGTAGGGGGTGGCAACCCTCCCCGTAGAACCATAGGAAGGGATTTTTTTTGGAGGTTTGATTAAAGGAAGTCCCGAAAGCGATGAAAGAATCTTTCAAAGAGGTTCAATTAGAGGGAGCTGTATAACTACTAAGGTCTTATCGTCCCGAAAGCGAAGAAAGAAGGAAGACAGGATAGGAAAAAGGCAGCCGTTCCAAGAATGAACCTTATCTCATAAAATCTGATCCGGGCGAGATTCGAAGCCGCGACCTAGCGCTTACAAGGCAGGCGTGCTACCCTTCAAGCTAACTAGGCTGGTTCAATCTTGTACTTTAAACTGTTTTTTTACTTTTTTTTTCTGAAGTATAGGTAGGTATATAGGTACACTTTAGGGATCACTTGGTTAGAATAGAATAGAAAATTGAAAGGGTGAGAAGAGGAGGAGGAGGAGGAGGAAGAAGAGGAGGAGAGGGGACAAGTAAGGTCTCCAGTGAATAAAATTCTTTATTTTCTCTCCCTCCCTATCTCTCTCTTTCTCTCTCTCTCTCCCTCTCCCTCTCTCTTTCTCTCACTTTCTCTCTTTCTCTTTATCTCTGTCTCCCTCCCTCTCTCTCAGTCCCTTTTCTCCCACTCTCTTTCACACACGCACTCTCTCTCTCTTCTTCTTCTTCTTCTTCTTCTTCTTCTTCTTCTTCTTCTTCTATTCTCTTTTATCCTTTCTCTTCTCTATTTACTTTATTTATCACTGGTTGACTGTCTGACTAGTGACGTTTATTTCTATTTTATTTTACCTATACTAATGGTGCTATTTATTTCGTTTGTGAGGGGAGTAGGTTCCTACATACATTTACATATATTTTTAACTCGACTATTTTGAATACGAGTAGCTTGTCTATTACGAACGAATCGAACGATTAGTCCGGTTTTTGTAGACTTGGTCAACAGTGTCACCACGCAAAGGAAATTTACCCACTAGACTACTGTCTCAATGGGGGCCCCGCAGGGTTCCTCTTTAAGAATACATAGTTCCCTAAACTACCAGTTAGTTACCTTTTAGTATTGAAAGGTCAAAAGAATAGTTCTGTAATTTTCATGAGAGGGGTTCAAACTTTTTCCCTGAGGAATTTTGTATAGAGGGGGTTGTGGGAGGGGAGCGGAGTGGTAGTACTTTTGCAAAATTAATTTTCTTC
>NW_007379342.1:0-24308 GCF_000475195.1 Diaphorina citri | reverse complement strand
TTGTAAAAATAAAATGTTACCATGTTTCAATTCAATTCAATTCAATTCTTCTTCTTCTTCTTCTTCTTCTTCTTCTTCCTTTTTCCTAACTCAGTTTTTATGAAAAACAGGGTTAAATCTATTCGAACGGAAAATAATCCTAGTCAGGATTTGGTTTATTATAGATATTACCTTTGCATTTTGTTCTCTACTTCTTCTTCTTCTCCCCTTTCCCTTTATTCTTATTTATCTCCCCCCCCCTTTCCTCTTTTTATTATTTTCCCCCCTTTTCTTCTTCCTCCTTTTCTTCTTCTTCTTTTTCCCTTTTATTATTCTCTCATTATTATTTAAGCTTCCTGTCCCTTGTGCAATATATCCCACGTGACAAGAATAATATGTAAGTAGATAGGAGGAGAAGGAAGAGCAGGAAGAGGAGGAGCAGGAGGAGGAGGAGGAGGAGGAGAAGAAGAAGGAGGAAGAGGAAATTTGAGAGAACAGGGCTACATTGTCCCTTCATTCTTAATTCAAGTGAAAACCTGAATGGTCTGATTCGATTAGAGAACAAGGAAAAACAGGTAGAGGAAGAAAAGGAGGAGGAGGGGGAGGAGGAGGAGGAGAAGAAGAAGAAGAAGAAATATTTGAAGAAAAAAGGAAAAAGAGAATGAATAGACTAAATTAAATAATTTAGAGAAAGAGAAATTGTTGGAATGAAGCATGATTGTTCAATTACAACGGTCTCTAGATAGGCTCTTGAGCTTTTTAGAAAAAGTAGGGGAAAATAAGAAAATGGAAGAGACTTAGGCGGAGAAGAAAAGGAAGACTAAATTATTTAGAGTTTAGAGAATTGGAGTTTGATTGTTCAAGAGATTCATGAGAATTTATCACATGTTATATTTTCTGCTTTTTTTCAATATTCTTCCCCAAAAATCTCTCAAAAATCCCTATGGACTCTCGTAATTATGAAATGGACCTGACCCGAATTTATGTCCCTGTCACGTATTATTACCATTATCAGCCTTTGTTTCAATAAAACCCCTCGAATTCCCCAAAACCCCCTTTTATCCCTTGGAAATTCCCTCTGGTCGAGAGCTCTAATTTAGTTTTCCCTCAGCAGATTTTGCGGGGAAATCGACAAGTGTCCCTCTGCCCTCTCCTCCTCTTTGTTATATACCTTCCCTCCTGCTGTTCTTCTTCTTTTTCTCCTCTTCTTCTGCTTCTTCTTCTTCTCCTTCTCCTTCTCCTTCTTCTTCTTCTCCTTCTCCTTCTTCTTGTTCTCCTTCTTCTTCTTCCTCTTCTTCTTCTGCTTCTTCTCCTTCTTCCTCTTCTTCTTCTTTTTCCTCTCTCTCTTTCTGTTAGCTAAACCGCTCCGCTCTTCCTCCTCCTACTCGTCTTTCTTCTCCTTCTCCTCTTCTTCCTAGAGGAAGGAGGGGTCCTTCCCCTCCAATCTTCCTAAGAAAAAGTACAGTCGTCTTCTCCTTCTCTTCCTCTCCTCTTTCTCCTCCTCCTCTCCTTCCCCTCCCCCTCTTACTCCTCTTCTTCCTAGAGAAAGGAGGTGTCCTACCCCTCCAATCTTCCTAAAAAAAGGTACAGAAGCAAGTGCACTTTTATTACTTTTTGTTATTTTTCCTTTTTTTTATTACCTGCATGACTTGAAAGTTTTTTCCATTTTTTTTTCTCGATATTATGAGATAGGGGTTTCGGATTTATTGGCGGCGGAAATTGCTTTTGTTTGCAAATGGTTTTTCTCATTAAAAAATAATAATAATAATAATAATAAAATAAAAAAATACGCCTCTTCTTAAAGCTCAAGTGAAATGGCCTGATGGAAACTACAGATGTGTATCAAACCTGTTGGCTCGGTGCCTAGTTTACCTATGTACCTTACATAGCTTTTAGCTTATGTACCTATGCAGTTTATGTATGTAACATTACCTTTTCTTGTCCTTCTAAGAGTCTACCCTTCTCAGACGGTTGCCAATAACATTACAACACCTGATACACAAGTAACTTTACCCTGTGGTTTCTCATCCCTTGAAAGTTAGACAGATAGATACGAGTAGGTAGACATATCATAGTAGGGAAACCAGAATAGGTTTGGTGGATGTGTCATATTGCACTCCAGAATCAGAACCGTATCTGTGAGGCAGTTTTGAATTTTTTTATATCAGGTAGGAGGTAAAAGTAAAGTACCTACATAATAGGTTGCTTTGGATCTGTATCACTCTAAAAAGAAAGAGGTTCCTTTGGATTCATGGACCTGAACAGTTTCCTTCTCAATAGACACAAACTTTAGCTATTTCGAGTTCTAGACGAGGAGGATTCAGTTCTATGTTTATTGTGCTTTTTAGGATAGGAGAAAGCCAGCCGTTCTGAGAACGAACCCTTATTCCTTCAGGATAATATCCGCCCCGGGCGGGAATTGAACCCGCGGCCCAGCCCTTACAAGGCAGAAGCGCTACCAACCAAGCTAACTAGGCTGGTTAATCCAAAGTTTAAAATGAGATTGTGGTCCCGCGCATGAAAAGGTCTTTATTTGATTTTACTGCGGAACTAATATTGTTTGATAATACGCATGCAGAATGCTGACTTTAGCCACGCCACTTCTAAATTTTCTGACGCAAAGGGAAACTAGGAAATTGCCCATATCCGAATCTAATCTCCATGACTTCATGTCTTCTGGCAGTAATTCAATTAATTAGTGGAGATGCCAAAATTACGTCGTCTCCCCACTGGCTCCTCAAGGGTTAATGTAAAATTGTACCTACGTGTTTTAGAGTAGATTCGATGGATTTTCATAGCAGAAGAGAGGCAAAGAGGTTTACTTAAGTCTTCCTTATTACATCAAGGCTCAAGGGTGTGACTAGCAGTTGTTACGAAATGAAATGACTCATTTGTCATTGATTTTTCTATCTCTGAGACTCTGAGGGACACAGTTGGTCCATTGGGCCAGAAGTTACACGATTGCTGAAAACTAACCTCAGTGTTGCAGTGGTTAACGCGTTGGACTTGGGATCTTTAATTTAAAAATCTTCATTAATTCTATTCCAGGCCTGACCTACTTGTTCACTTCTTTGATCTCGTACATCTTATATCTTGCAATGAGTTGACAATTTTAGTACTTTCCTGCCATTACACTCTTTATCCTATTCGATTAGTATCGGCACTATCATTATAATTATTTTTCAAAGAGTTTTGATAGAGGAAACTGTAACTGCTATGGTCTCATCGTCCGGTAATCCAAGAGAGAAGGAAAACAGGATAGGAGAAAACCAGCAGTTCCGAGAGCGAACCTTGTCCCTTCAGGATAAAATCTGCCCCGGGCGGGAATTGAACCCTTGGCCTAGCGCTTACAAAACGGATATTTCCAACCATTTCCCGAATTTGAAAATTTGGACCGATTGCAATACTTTCATTACTAGTATAGCTCCGCTATACTGTATATAGTAATAGAAAGTAAAAATTCAATTAATTAGTGGAGATGCCAAAATTACGTCGTCTCCCCACTGGCTCCTCAAGGGTTAATGTAAAATTGTACCTACGTGTTTTGGAGTAGATTCGATGGATTTTCATAGCAGAAGAGACAAAGAGGTTTACTCTACGTACATCCGTACAGACCATGGGCTAAAAACCACTTTTTGACATCAGGGGATCCCAAAACGGATATTTCCAACCATTTCCCGATTTCGAAAATTTGGACCGATTGCAATTCTTTCATTACTAGTATAGCTCGCTATACTCTAGTAATAGAAAGTAAAAATTCAATTAATTAGTGGAGATGCCAAAATTACGTCGTCTCCCCACTGGCTCCTCAAGGGTTAATGTAAAATTGTACCTACGTGTTTTGGAGTAGATTCGATGGATTTTCATAGCAGAAGAGAGGCAAAGAGGTTTACTTAAAAAAAAAAATCCAGACAGTTTCTTTGCTCGTCTTTGTGCGAATTTTGATTGCCCATGTACCTGATAATTGTGTAGAGAGGTAATTAGTATTAAAACGTTTCCATTGGGTACTAAAAATACCTAAATCGCCAATCAGAATCTTCTAAACAAGAAAATATTTTTTTTCTCACCTCTCTACTATAGAAATCTCATAATGTATTCATTCTCACCCAATGTCCGAACATAATATAGGTACCTCCATAACGCGTCAAAATTTTTGACCAGAGTTTCAGACACTTAGGTAATAGGTATGTAGATGTTGGAAGTACATAATACTTAGATAGAAAGAGAGAGACACGAAGAGGGTAAAAGAGGTGTCAAAATGAACAGCAGAAAGAACAGCGAAATAATGAAAACATGAAATACCACGTGACGGGAATAAATAGGTACTGCATCAGTTTTGTTCATTTATTTTATTGCATCACAGTCTAACCTATAATCTTGTAGAGAACGCCATATTTTGGGAACTCCTACCTATTCGGGCGAAATAAAAATCCAGAATATTAGTGGAGATGTAAAAGCTCCCAACATCAAAATAATGAAATTGTGATTGGTGGAGATTTCAAAACTCCCAATATCAAAATACTTACCTACTGAAATTAGTGTAGTGGAGATGCCAAAATTAGTTAAAGTTTTCCAATATCATTTGTGAAAAAAATTTAAAAAATCAAAAAGTGAAAAGCGTCCGAACACGCCCCGGTCTCCCCTATGTCTCAATGCGCCCATAGCTCCTATGACTCACGCTTATAATTATTCTTTTATATCTTCGCGCTGTGACCTTGACATCGTTATGAAATGTAAATAACGCAATCTATGTTTGTCGTAAATATATATTCATATATGTATATTGACATATAGGTACATAGGTATTTCATATGTTAATGTGTTTCTTGTGGTGTTTGTGTAAACATTGTAATATCGGTGTTTCCACTGCGGTATTACGTGCAGTGCGGTTGAGTTTTGGTGTTAAACGATTTTACAGACCCAAAGAAAGAAAAGAATAAGATAATAAAATTCAGGTAGCCAGTCTTCCAGTCTAGTTAGCCTGAGGGTAGCGCGTCTGTCTTTTAAGCGCTAGGCCGCGGGTTCGATTTCCGCCCGGGGCGTATTTTATCCGAAACAGATGAAGTTCGTTCTTGGAACGACTGGCTTTCTCCTGTCCTGTTTTCCTCCTTCCTTCGTTTTAGGGACGATAAGACCTTAGCAATTACAGTTCCCTCTTTCAAACCTAAAGAAGAAGAAGAAGAAGAAGGAAAGACACGCTTATTGTCTGGTAACAACCTAGAACAGGTATACTAGAACCCAGACCACAGAGATGAAGATTTCAAGATTCTCCAGGCTGTTTCTCTTCTGATTCAGAATTTATCACTCTTTTGGGCTGCGTGGGTAGACAAACTGGAAAGGTTTTGTTGCTTCGTTCTCGTATTTAAAGTTGACCTCTGAAGATAATAGTCGATCTGATATGAGGCTCTCAGACTAGTTTGTAGATCGTAGACTTGAGGGCCCTAGAGCAGTGTCTGTACTACGGTCGATCGACATCCCCTGAAAGAAGTCCACACTAAACTCTATTATTAGGTATTATTATGAAGAGGAGAGCGGTTTGGCCAGGCATAAAGTTCGAACAAACACACAAACAAACAAATATTAATTTTAAATATTAGATTTTAAAAAGGGGACATAAGGGTAGAGGGAGGTAGAATTGAGCTTCTTTCTTTTTCTAGTAGGAGAAAGAAAAAAAAGCTAATTTTATAAATTAGGTTTGGTGGATGTGCCAAAACTACCATAGGTTGTTTATTACAGTGAAAGGAGGGAGCTCTTCCAACTTCTACCTTCAACTCAATCATTTGAAAAGAGTTAGGCATTTCAATATTGCCCCAAACAATCCACTGCAATAAAATAGAAATAAATAAGGAGACGGAGAGGGAGGGAGAGAGAGAGAGAAGAAGAAGAGAGACAAAAAAAGAGATGGACATTGTTCACATTGAACATAGAGAAAATTCCTCTTTTCCCTAACTTTCATACAATTTGAGCAATAATTTAGGTGTCTCAACATTGCCCTGAACAACCCCAAGCAATAAAATTCGGAACGAAGTAGACCAATATTTTTTTGTCACGTTCTATTTTTATTTTATTTTAGAGATCCAATTTTATGTCCAATATTTTTCCGAGTCCATTATTTTTTTCTTTTTTTTAGCACAATAAAAGTAGGTACAGTGCAACATCATAACTCAATACTTCGCAAACGAGATAGAGAGGGTAGCTCAAAAATCCACGTTTTTTCCCGAAAAAAGGGACAAAAATGTTCTTGTTGATGCCGCAAGCTTCATGCGGTTGCCATGACAACTGATGTTCCTACTGCTTCCCCTCCCCTAACCTCCTCTTCCCCCTCCTTCCCCTAACTTTCACTTCCCCTATGATATAGTATAGAGGGAAAAGTGTCCCTCTTATTGTCTGGTAACAACCTAGAACAGGTATACTAGAACCCAGACCACAGAGATGAAGATTTCAAGATTCTCAAAGCTGTTTCTCTTCTGAATCAGAATATATCACTCTTTTGGGCTGCGTGGGTAGACAAACTGGAAAGGTTTTGCTTCGTTCTCGTATTAAAAGTTGACCTGTAAAGATAATAGTCGATCTGAAATGAGGATTATGAGGATCTCAGACTAGTTTGTAGATCGTAGACCTGAGGGCCCTAAAGGAGTGTCTGTACTACGGTCGTTGCCAAATAATGCTTTATTTTGTTACAAAATTACATATCTGCGTGACTTTTTTTTTTCTAGTTAGGACCTCATAAGCACTAGAGGTACCATTTTGCCCCGTGTTCCCCTACATACCTCATTTCCTGTTCATGTTATTCAAAATATTATTACCTATAACCGACATATGTAGGTATTTAGATAGGCAATGTAGGCATATTTTTATTTATAGGTACTTAATAAATAAACAGATGACTTTGTGTTTTAGAATCCTTTGAACATCATCATCCCCATCCGAACTCCGAAGTAGGTATGTACCTAACTTATCTAAATCTTCTTCAAACATGTACCTACCGAGGTACATAGATAGGTACTTTAATTACCAGTACTATCACAGAATCATTTAAATAGAACCATAATTTTTATGGTTTTAAAATAATCATTTTCATTTCCTAATCATATCTGTGTGACTTTTTTTTCTAGTTAGGACCTCATAAGCATTAGAGGTACCATTTTGCCCCGTGTTCCTCTACATACCTTATTTCCTGTTCATGTTTTTCAAAATATTATTATAACCGACATATTCAGATAGGCAATGTTGGCATATTTTTTTATTTATACTTTTAAATAAATAAACAGATGACTTTGTGTTTTAGAATCCTTTGAACATCATCATCCCCATCCGAACTCCGAAGTAGGTACAAGTACATATGTACCAGGTACCTACCTATCTAAATCTTCTTCAAACATGTACCTACCGAGGTACATAGATAGGTACTTTAATTGCCAGTACTATCACAGAATTATTTAAATAGAACCATAAATTTTATGGTTTTAAAATAATCATTTTCATTTCCTAACTAAAACAAGAACAAGAATAGGTATGTTTTCCAAGAGGTTTGATAGAGGGAACTGTAACTGCTAAGGAAAACGAGAAAGCCAGCCGTTCCGAGAACGTATCCGCACGAACCCTATCCGTAAAATCCGCCCCGAAACTGGTATTCTTACCTATGTAGGTACCCTATCTTATTTCCTACCCCACGACCAACACCCATCAACAAGATCATCAAAGACAAATTTCCAACGTCGCTTAACTTATGTGATCCATCGCAAACTTCAGCAGTTCGCGGTTTCAAGTTGATTTGAATAGAAGGCGCTAACAAGGTATGGCCCAATGCGCCCATAGCTCTTATGACTCACGCTTATAATCATTCATTTATATCTTCGCGCTGTGACCTTGACATCGTTATGAAATGTAAATAACGCAATCTATGTATGTCGTAAATATAATATATGTATATGGATATAGGTACATATGTAGGTATTTCATATGTTAATGTGTTTGTTGTGGTGTTTGTGTAAACATTGTAATATCGGTGTTTCCACTGCGGTATTACGTGCAGTGCGGTTGAGTTTTGGCGTTAAACGATTTTACAGACCTAAAGAAAGAAAGAAATAAAATAAAATACAGGTAGCCACAGCCAGTCTAGTTAGCTATTTTGGAAGGTAGCGCGTCTGCCCTGTATGCACTAGGTTGCGGGGTCGATTTTCGCCCGGGGCGGATTTTATCCGAAACAGATGAAGTTCGTTCTCGGAACGACTGGCTTTCTCCTGTCCTGTTTTCACATTGAACATAGAGAAAATTCCTCTTTTCCCTAACTTTCATACAATTTGAGCAATAATTTAGGTGTCTCAACATTGCCCTGAACAAACCCAAGCAATAAAATTCGGAACGAAGTAGACCAATATTTTTTCGTCACATTCTATTTTTATTTTATTTTAGAGGTCCAATTTTATGTCCAATATTTTTCCGAGTCCATTATTTTTTTCTTTTTTTTTTTAGCACAATAAAAGTAGGTACAGTGCAACATCCATAACTCAATACTTCGCAAACGAGAGAGGGTAGGGTAGCTCAAAAATCCACGTTTTTTCCCGAAAAAAGGGACAAAAATGTTCTTGTTGATGCCGCAAGCTTCATGCACCTCCACTATTTAGTTTCTCTTTGATTTCCCCTCCACTATTTAGTTTCTCTTTCATTTCCCCTCCACTATTTAGTTTCTCTTTCATTTACCCTCCACTATTTAGTTGTTTCTCTTTCATTTCCACTCCACTATTTAGTTTCTCTTTCAGAGTGAGATAGAGAGGATGGAGATGGGGGTTGGGTGAAATCATTTTGATGATGAGTCTATTTCCAATTAGACATGGGGCTTCCTGGTATAAAGCATACGAATACTTATACCATACCTAATAATAATAATACTTTTGTAATATTATGAGAGACTTTATTCCATTAAGAAAAGTAATGGTATGTTTAATAAAAAAAGTGGTAATGTTTTGTCTTTGGATTTTATTAAGTACTAGCCGAAATCCTTAAGGCATGGCCGTTCATGTCACTCATCCATTTAGTAATCTTGCTCGGCGTAGCTTAACAAAAACGACCCGGAAATATCTATATCTATGTAGCCAAAGTGATCGGTCTGCCCCTCGGAACAATAGCCTAAAACCTTCACGGGGGAGTGCAAGCAATAAGTTCACATAGTTTCATAGCAATCGGATGAGCGGTTTGGCCAGGCATAAAGTTCGAACAAACACACAAACAAACAAATATTAATTTTAAATATTAGATTTTAAAAAGGGGACATAAAGGTAGAGGGAGGTAGAATTGAGCTTCTTTCTTTTTCTAGCAGGAGAAAGAAAAAAGTAGCTAATTTTAAAATTTGGTTTGTTGGATGTGCCAAAACTACCATAGGTTGTTTATTACAGTGAAAGGAGGGAGCTCTTCCACTTCTACCTTCTACTCAATCATTTGAAAAAAATTAGGTATTTCGGTCGCTTAACTTATGTGATCCATCGCAAACTTCAGCAGTTCGCGGTTTCAAGTTGATTTGAATAGAAGGCGCTAACAAGGTATGTCTCAATGCGCCCATAGCTCCTATGACTCACGCTTATAATTATTCATTTATATCTTCGCGCTGTGACCTTGACATCGTTATGAAATGTAAATAACGCAATCTATGTATGTCGTAAATATAATATATGTATATGGATATAGGTACATATGTAGGTATTTCATATGTTAATGTGTTTGTTGTGGTGTTTGTGTAAACATTGTAATATCGGTGTTTCCACTGCGGTATTACGTGCAGTGCGGTTGAGTTTTGGCGTTAAACGATTTTACAGACCTAAAGAAAGAAAGAAATAAAATAAAATACAGGTAGCCACAGCCAGTCTAGTTAGCTATTTTGGAAGGTAGCGCGTCTGCCCTGTATGCACTAGGTTGCGGGGTCGATTTTCGCCCGGGGCGGATTTTATCCGAAACAGATGAAGTTCGTTCTCGGAACGACTGGCTTTCTCCTGTCCTGTTTTCCTCCTTCCTTCGCTTTAGGGACGATAAGACCTTAGCAATTACAGTTCCCTCTTTCAAACCTAGTCCTGTTTTCCTCCTTCCTTCGCTTTAGGGACGATAAGACCTTAGCAATTACAGTTCCCTCTTTCAAACCTAAAGAAGAAGAAGAAGAAGAAGAAGAAGAAGAAGAAGAAGAAGAAGAAGAAGAAGAAGGAAAGACACGCTTATTGTCTGGTAACAACCTAGAACAGGTATACTAGAACCCAGACCACAGAGATGAAGATTTCAAGATTCTCAAAGCTGTTTCTCTTTTGGGCTGCGTGGGTAGACAAACTGGAAAGGTTTTTGCTTCGTTCTCGTATTAAAAGTTGACCTGTAAAGATAATAGTCGATCTGAAAAAGTGTCCCTCTGCCCTCTCCTCCTCTTTGTTATATACCTTCCCTCCTGCTGTTCTTCTTCTTTTTCTCCTCTTCTTCTGCTTCTTCTCCTTCTTCTGCTTCTTCTTCTGCTGCTTCTTCTTCTTTTTCTTCTTCTCCTTCTTCTCCTCCTTTTCCTCCTTCTCCTCCTTCTTATGCTACTTCTTCTTCTTCTTTTTCCTCTCTCTCTTTCTGTTAGCTAAACCGCTCTTCTTTAAGCGGCTATATGAGAGCTAAATCTAAATACAACAGTTCCTGACGGATCACCGAAGTTAAGCAACTTTGTGTGCAGTTGGTATCTGAACTGGCTAGTCGTTTGGGACATTCTTGCCGGCTATTTTGAGGTGCACTCTCCTCTCTTTCGCCCTCCCTTTTTCTCTCTCCCTCTCTCTTCCCTTCCCTTCCTTTTCTCTCTCTCCCTCCTTTCTCTCTCTCTCTCTTTCTCCCTCTCTCTTTCTTTCCCCCCTCTCTCTCTTCCTTATCTACATCTTACAATTCTTACCCCTCTTCTTAATTCCCTTATCTACCCCTTCATCTCTCTTACCTACGCCACTCCTTTCAATTGTGTTTTCTATTATTATTGATGTTCTTCTCTCCACCCTATTCCTTTCCTCCTTCCTAGTCCTTTTCCTTCCTGCTCCTCTTCCTTCCCCTCTTCCTCCTGTTCTTCCTAGAGGAAGGAGGGGTCTTCTCCTCCAATCTGCCTCACAAAAAAGTACAGAAGCAAGTGCACTTTTATTACTTTTTGTTATTTTTCCTTTTTTACTTTCCTTTTCCTATAGGAGGGAAGGTAATGTAATCGGTTCAAAACACAAATCTTCTGGTTAAGATAGGTACTGCGGTTGGCAGTATTTTGACCGCTTTTTGGCGGTTTTCAGCTCTACTGACTAATCGGTTGGAGATATTGTAAAAGTTACAATAGAAGAACACCCAAATAAGCATCATTCAATAGGATAAGGAAAGTCGTGTGATGTTCACACCAGATTTTTTTTTTATTACCTGCATGACTTGAAAGTTTTTTCCATTCTTTCTCGATATTATTAGATAGGGGGTTTCGGATTTATTGGCGGCGGAAATTGCTTTTGTTTGCAAATGTGTAGCTGATGCTCCACTATTTAGTTTCTCTTTCATTTCCCCTCCACTATTTAGTTTCTCTTTCATTTCCCCTCCACTATTTAGTTTCTTTCTTTTCCCCTCCACTATTTAGTTTGTCTTTCATTTCCCCTCCACTATTTAGTTTCTTTCTTTTTCCCTCCACTTGGAATTTCTCCCTCTCTTCTTCAAACCTTCCCCCGCACTGTAACCCTCTCTCAGCATCTCTTTTGTTCCATTTATCTTCTCTACACCCTCTCTCGATATTCTCCCACCCCCTCTTTGCAAATGGGTAGCTGATGTGCAGTTAGGGTCGTTAAATGGGGTCTGGTGTATAGTTTAGGGTCGTTTGTCGTCAACAAAAGACTGACTCAGGCAAATTGCCAAGGTTTCGGAGGTGGTAGCCGATTGAACAAAATGGAAAGCATGGTTCGGCTTTATTTTCCCCATCCTGTCCTCTCTTCGATTTCGGGACGATAAGACATCCGATGTTACCTACGATTCCCTGTATCACACCTCTTTTCAAAACTTGAAATAAATTGGCCTTGCACATCCTCTTCCCATTCCCCTTTACTTCTCTCCTTCTCCTTCTGTCCTTTCTACTTACTCTCTTTCTCTCTCTTACCTCTACATACTACCTATCATTACCTGTTGTTTTACTTTCCTTATTTTACTTTATTGTCACTCTCTACTACCACCCATTAATTTACATTTACCTTTTTTTTCTAGTTAAGCAAGTTCTTCTTACTGAATTGTTAGTTGTATGTTGTATCAGTTGTATGTATTATTCTTTAACCCATCAAATATACGAGACCTTGTTTGGACTGCTGGGGTAAAGGGACTTTTCAGTCCTATTCGTGCAGGATAAACAAGGTACCTATATTCTGTTCTATTCTGTTCTACATAGAAAGGAAGAGGTATCATCTTCACTCTCTGTTTCTTTCTCGCCCTCTCTTTCATTTCCCCTCCACTATTTAGTTTCTCTTTCATTTCCCCTCCACTATTTAGTTTCTCTTTCATTTCCCCTCCACTATTTAGTGTCTCATTCATTTCCCCTCCACTATTTAGTTTCTCTTTCATTTCCCCTCCACTATTTAGTTTCTCTTCCATTTCCCCTCCACTATTTAGTTTCTCTTTCATTTCCCCTCCACTATTTAGTTTCTCTTTCATTTCCCCTCCACTATTTAGTTTCTCTATCATTTCCCCTCCACTATTTAGTTTCTCTTTCATTTCCCCTCCACTATTTAGTTTCTCTTTGATTCCTCCTCCACTATTTAGTTTCTCTTTGATTTCCCCTCCACTATTTAGTTTCTCTTTGATTTCCCCTCCACTATTTAGTTTCTCTTTCATTTCCCCTCCAATATTTAGTTGTTTTTCTTTCATTTCCCCTCCACTATTTAGTTTCTCTTTCATTTCCCCTCCACTATTTAGTTTCTCTTTCATTTCCCCTCCACTATTTAGTTGTTTCTCTTTCATTTCCCCTCTACTATTTAGTTTCTCTTTCATTTCCCCTCCACTATTTAGTTTCTCTTTCATTTCCCCTCCACTATTTAGTTTCTCTTTCATTTCCCCTCCAATATTTAGTTTCTCTTTGATTTCCCCTCCACTATTTAGTTTCTCTTTCATTTCCCCTCCAATATTTAGTTTCTCTTTAATTTCCCCTCCACTATTTAGTTTCTCTTTCATTTCCCCTCCACTATTTAGTTTCTCTTTCATTTCCCCTCCACTATTTAGTTTCTCTTTAATTTCCCCTCCACTATTTAGTTTCTCTTTCATTTCCCCTCCACTATTTAGTTTCTCTTTCATTTCCCCTCCACTATTTAGTTTCTCTTTCTTTTCCCCTACACTTGGAATTTCTCCCCCTCTTCTTCAAAGCTTCTCCCCGCAGGTTCTGTAACCCTCTCTCAGCATCTCTTTTGTTCCATTTATCTTCTCTACACCCTCTCTTGATATTCTCCCACCCCCTCTCACTCCTCTTTCCCCCCTCCCACTCTTCCCCCCTCACACCTTTTCAAAATGCACATCCTCTTCCCATTCCCCTTTACTTCTCTCCTTCTCCTTCTGTCCTTTCTACTTACTCTCTTTCTCTCTCTTACCTCTACATAGAAAGGAAGAGGTATCATCCTCACTCTCTGTTTCTTTCTCGCCCTCTCTCTCTCTCTCTTCCTCTCCCCCCTCTCTCTTTCTCCCTCTTCTCACCTCTAAGGAGGGGAAGTGTATCACCTCATCCCCCTATATCTCTCTCTCCTCCCCTTCTCTTACCTATAGGAGGGGAAGGAATATCATCCCTTCCCCCCCTCCTCACCTTCTTCTCACCTCTAGGGAAGGGGGTATGAGTCACCACGTGGTTGGGGACACGTGGGTTAAAACTTCCTGCTCCTGTGCTTCAGGTTTTGAGTTATGCCTGTTAACCTGTTGGGTCCTCGAGTCCTCAAATGTACGACATACGTAAGGAGGAGGAGGAAACGGTCCAGAAAAAAAAATAAAAAAAAAATCCAGACAGTTTCTTTGCTCGTCTTTGTGCGAATTTTGATTGCCCATGTACCTGATAATTGTGTAGAGAGGTAATTAGCATTAAAACGTTTCCATTGGGTACTAAAAATACCTAAATCGCCAATCAGGATCTTCTAAACAAGAAAATATTTTTTTTCTCCCCTCTCTACTATAGAAATCTCATAATGTATTCATTCTGACCCAATGTCCGAACGAAGACTTTTAGTCAAGTGAAGACTTATTCTCTTCTTATTTTAGTATTAATTAGTACTTGACATGGTATCCCGTTTTCAAAGTTTACATAAGATATGTCCTTCAAACATCAACTTTTCTCTCGCCCTGTGGCAACGATGAGAACTAAAGAGTAAACAATACAAAACGGGTTTTACTATGCAAACTGTATCTATCTACTGAATGAGATTACTATGCTGAACCTATTACTATGTGCACTATATCTAGTCTATCTACCGAATGATGAGTTGCCACTTGCCCAATTCTTAGAATATTTTATCTGTGAAATCTGGAGGAAACAGTAGAACGGATTTCTTACGGATATTATACATAATATTAACATTACCATGTTAATAGAATAAATTAGAATAGAATATACCTCATTTATGTATACTGCTAAGACGAAACTGAAAAGTCCCTTTACCCCCGCAGTCTAAATAAAGTCTTATATAGGCCGGGCGGCGTAGAATCTTCTAAACAAGAAAATATTTTTTTTCTCCCCTCTCTACTATAGAAATCTCATAATGTATTCATTCTGACCCAATGTCCGAACTTAAAGGTACCTCCATAACGCGTCAAAATTTTTGACCAGAGTTTCAGACACTTAGGTAATAGGTATGTAGATGTTGGAAGTACATAATACTTAGATAGAAAGAGAGAGACACGAAGAGGGTAAAAGAGGTGTCAAAATGAACAGCAGAAAGAACAGCGAAATAATGAAAACATGAAATACCACGTGACGGGAATAAATAGGTACTGCTGACAAGATTTTCATCGTACTATACGCAGACGCACGCGCAGGTACATGAAAAACGTCCTGAAATGAAACTAGATTCTGGGTACCTACATGTCTACAAAAATGAATTACCTAGGTACTAAGGGCTGAAACATTAATCTGTAAAATACATCGTTAAATAAATGTTAAGAAAAAAAAAAAACTAAGGGTTGGGCAGATAAAATAGGTTTTTGGGATACTTCTTACCAAAGGCCCATTAAATTGGGGGGGGGCTCGATGGATGGGGGCCGAACTTTATCTTCCCTGACTACTTGTGACAGGTGTCCCTGGGTAACTTTACCTCAGATGATCTTTGTCTTTTATTTCACTCGCTCCTCCTTCTTCCCTCTCTCACTCTCTCTCTTTCTCTCTCCCCCTCTCTCTCTCTCTCTCTATCTCTCTTTCCCTCTCTCCCTCTCTTTCTCCCTCTCTCTTTCGCTACTCTTTCTTCTCTCTTTCTTCTTCACATCTCATTGTTCTCTCTCTTTTCCTTCTCTAGCTCTTTCTCTTTGCCTAGTTAGCTTGGAAACTGGCACACCTAGGAACCTTGTAAGTGCAAGGCCTCGGGTTCGATTCATGCCCCCAGCGAACTTTGTGCTCAACAGATAAGGTTCTTTCTTAGAACGGCTCGCTTTCTCATTTCCTCTCCTCCTTCTTTCGTCAATTTCGGGACGATAAGACCTCCATTGTTACAGTTCCCTTTATCCAGAGAGAGAGAGAGAGAGAGAGAGAGAGAGAGAGAGAGAGAGAGAGAGAGAGAGAGAGACACGTGGAGTGAAATAACTGCAGTCTACATATTGCACCACCAGAATATACGCAATCTTTTCAACGCAACTTTTCTTTGTCAAAAGAATCTTGTTTACAGTGGGTCCCCTATTGCGAGTTTTTTCAAAGAATTTCAGAAAAGGGGGGGGGTCTCTTTTAAGAAAATAAATGTAACAGACAAAAAAAAAAAAAAAAAAAAAAAAACTATTGACAGGAAATCTTGAACAAACTACACCTCGATACTATACTATTAATATGAGTCATGACATCACCCCCACCCTTTATTATTAACCTTATACAATCCTCCCCCTACTTATACTTATTAGGGGTACGAAGTGGGTGGGGTTAGAAATCGTAGTATTTATCCACCTGGTATGCTGATGAATAATTAACTTCCTTCATGACGTCACACAGGCTCAGCTGGTAATCTAATTTGTAAGCTCTCATATACCTTTCAACCCCCCCCCTTATATTTTAGCCCCGCAATCCGCAATCACTCATATTTGGACAGCATTAGGCAGAAAAGAACCATCCATAAGGCAATTCCCCTTATGGATGGTTCTTTTCTGCTTAATGATGTCTATTTAATGATATACTTTAGCAAAGCATTGTAAGCGCTAGGTCGTGGGTTCTATTTCCGCCCCAGGGCGGATTTTCTCCTGAACATAAAAGCTTGGCTCTCGGAACGGCTGGCTTTCTCTCATCCTGTCTTCTTTCTCTCTTCGCTTTCGGGACGATAAGGCCTTACCAGTTACAGTTCCCTCTATCAAACCTCTTTAACAATGTGAAATCCGTCATTACCTATCGATACCTATCTACCTACCTAAGGTACATAAAACCTATAGAACCTATGTATAAAATATCAGTATAGGTAGGTACATATATAGATTATAGAACCTACATAGATACTTCTTACCTAGATATCATCGATAATGCTGAAATAACCGGACATAGCGGTATAATTTACTAATGTATCTGTAGTGCGAATTAGTTTCCATGGTAAGACAATAGAGTGGCCGCACGCAATATTTGGACCTCTTGATTGCTGATTAGAATACACAATTATGTTTCTGCGTGATATTCAAGTACAGTGTGTCAACAAAATCTCGAAACAATAACTAGCGTATTTTTCTTTCGGAATCGGAGACGATTTCCCCTCTTCTTCTGAGGCCCATTTCCCCTCCAAAAAATTTAGTTCAACCACTAGGTAGCGTGGTAGCGCTTGTACTAAACCGTTAGAAATCCAATATGGCGTCTTCCCAACCCTGAAAACTCTAAGGTTAGAAGTGTATTTTTGATTCCACGAGTAAAATACGTAGGTACCATTACTAGAATAAAACACATAAGATATAATACTAAAATAAGAAGAGAATAAGTCTTCACTTGACTAAAAGTCTTCCACCCCCTCTCACTCCTCTTTCCCCCCTCCCACTCTTCCCCCTCACACCTTTTCAAAATGCACATCCTCTTCCCATTCCCCTTTACTTTTCTCCTTCTCCTTCTGTCCTTTCTACTTACTCTCTTTCTCTCTCTTACCTCTACATAGAAAGGAAGAGAGGTATCATCCTCACTCTCTGTTTCTTTCTCGCCCTCTCTCTCTTCCTCTCCCCCCCCTCTCTCTCTTTCTCCCTCTTCTCACCTCTAAGGAGGGGAAGTGTATCACCTCATCCCCCTATCTCTCCCTCTCTCTCCCTCTCCTCCCCTTCTCTTACCTATAGGGGGGGGAGGAATATCATCCCTTCCCCCCCTCACCTTCTTCTCACCTCTAGGAAGCAACAAAAGACTGACTCAGGCAAATTGCCAAGGTTTCGGAGGTGGTAGCCGATTGAACAAAATGGAAAGCATGGTTCGGCTTTATTTTTCCCATCCTGTCCTCTCTTCGATTTCGGGACGGTAGAAGACCTCCATGGTTGAATTCCCTCTATCAAACCTCTTTAAAAACTTATAATAAATTGGCAATTTTGTCGGGAACCAGCAAGCCTTGCGATTCTTGTAAGTATCTAAAGCGATTCCAATTACTTTTGCTCGCTTAACTCAAGCTTAAGACCTCCTAATCCTATTCAGATAAATAATATGGGGGTAGAAGCTTTCCAGAAAACTTCATTATAAACACATGAAAAGAGGGGATCGAACCCACAATAAACTGCGAGAACCACTCTTCTAATTAAAAAACGGCCAGATGAGAATTTATCACATGTTATATTTTCTGCTTTGTTTCAATATTCTTCCCCAAAAATCTCTCGGATCGAACCCACAATAAACTGCGAGAACCACTCTTCTAATTAAAAAACGGCCAGATGAGAATTTATCACATGTTATATTTTCTGCTTTTTTTCAATATTCTTCCCCAAAAATCTCTCAAAAATCCCTATGGACTCTCGTAATTATGAAATGGACCTGACCCGAATTTATGTCCCTGTCACGTATTATTACCATTATCAGCCTTTGTTTCAATAAAATCCCTCGAATTCCCCAAAACCCCCTTTTATCCCTTGAAAATTCCCTCTGGTCGAGGGCTCTATGTTTAGTTTCCCCTCAGTAGATTTTGCGGGGAAATCGATTTGCATCAGGACATGACGTGATCCTAATTTATATCCCACTCACATATTATTATCCTACTTTGTTTCAATAAAATCCCTCGAATTCCTCCCCGAAAATCCCTTTTATCCCTTGAAAATTCCCTCTGGTTGAGGCTCTATGTTTTTCCTCAGCAGATTTTCACAATGAAGCGAGGGGAAATCGATTTGCACCAGGGAGGACATGGTGTGGGAAGATATTATGGAATTTTAATGTGAAGGGGGAAAGGAAACAGCACCAGGGGTTGCTAAAATGTGGTAGCTGGACCGCTCCCACATTTTAGCACATTTTTTTCACATGTGTAGGGTTGTAGGGTTGCCACCCCTCCCCGTAGAACTATAGGAATGGATTTTTTTAGAGGTTTGATTAAAGGAAGTCCCGAAAGCGATGAAAGAATCTTTCAAAAAGAGGTTTAATTAAAGGGAGCTGTAACTACTGAGGTCTTATCGTCCCGAAAGCGAAGAAAGAAGGAAGACAGGATAGGAAAAGCCAGCCGTTCCGAGAACGAACCTTATCTGTTTAGGATAAAATTTACCCCGGGCGAGATTCGAAGCAGCGACCTAGCGCTTACAAGGCAGGCGTGCTACCCTTCAAGCTAACTAGGCTGGTATCAATCTTGTACTTTAACCTGTTTTTTTTACTTTTTTTTTCTGAAGTAGGTAGGTAGGTACACTTTAGGGATCACTTGGTTATAATAAAATAGAAAATTGAAAGGGTGAGAAGAGGAGGAGGAGGAAGAGGAAGAGGAAGAGGAGGAGAGGGGACAAGTAAAGTCTCCAGTGAATAAAATTCTTTATTTTCTCTCTCCCTCTCTCTTTCTCTCCCTCTCTCTCCCTCTCTTTCTCTCTCTCTCCCTCTCCCTCTCTCTTTCTCTCCCTCTCTCTCTTTCTCTCTCTCCCCCTCTGTTTCTCTCTCCCTCTCCCTCTCTCTTTCTCTCTCTCTCTCTCTCCCTTTTCTCCCACTCTCTTTCACACACATGCACTCTCTTCTTCTTCTTCTTCTTCTTCTTCTTCTTCTTCTTCTTCTTCTTCTTCTTCTATTCTCTTTTATCCTTTCTCTTCTCTATTTCACTTTATTTATCACTGGTTGACTGTCTGACTAGTGACGTTTATTTCTATTTTATTTTACCTATACTAATGGTGCTGTTTATTTCGTTTGTCAGGGGAGTAGGTACCTACATACATTTACATATATTTTTAACTCGACTATTTTGATTATAGCTTGTCTATTACGAACGATTAGTCCGGTTTTTGTAGACTTGGTCAACAGTGTCACCACGCAAAGGAAATTTACCCATTAGACTAATGACTCAATGGGGGCCCCACAGAGTTCCTCTTTAAGAATACATAGTTCCCTAAACTACCAGTTAGTTACCTTTTAGTATTGAAAGGTCTTCGTTTAAGCAATATGATAAGCTTTTTATTTTTATTATTATTTTTTATTTAAGTCAACCAATCAGATTGCTACTTTATTATGAGTGTAGGAATTCTTGAAATAATTCCGAAAATAAAGGTTCGTTCCTTTTTATAACTCTAGGAGTTGAAGGGGTTGGGGGTCTATGCTTTGAGGGGAGTCTGGAGCCTGAACTAATGAGATAAAGTCTAGCCCCTCAGGCTAACTTTGGCTCCTCATAACTTACTGTACCTCATACATTATGTACCTATGAATATGTGTATCTAAAGTAAACAAATAAAATAATATTAAATCAGTGGTTGGGTGGAAGAGCTCCTTAAGGAGAATCCTGCCCCCTAAAAAATAAAGCATCATAAAATATTGTTAGTAGAGAAGTATAAGTGCCCATGTACCCTATAATAGCTATGTAATAAATAAAATAATAACATAAAAAATACATACCTATGTAAAAGAATCTACCGATGATACGTCATTGCGTAGCCTCGCCGTCGGCCTATAATATAAATTTATTTTTATCTTTATTTTTTCACATGGCGACATTTTTATGGGAAAACTAAATTTCGATGCAAGTGAAATAAATTGCAGAGGGCGATATTTACAATGTGTGTGGAAGAGGTTTTGCTTCATATTTATGTACCTATGTAAAGTTGCCACACATTAATTGAATAAAATGAAGTTTTGCAATATACAATATACCTACGCACAAAATGTACAACATTACGCCGCAGGCGAATTTTTACCCAAGAAGTAGGTACCTACTCATTTTGAAAGACTAGGGTGATTGCTTTGGGCTGACATTTGGTTTTGACTACAAATTTTACGAGTGGATGCCCTTCGCACTCAACCCTTGCTATTTCTTGAGCACGGGAACATGCTCTTTCCTCTAATATAGAAAGAAAATTATACATAGATACATACATTACATACCTAGGTATTAGGTATTAGGTAACCAATAAGGTAGGTAACAAGATACATAGGTAGGTAATTTGTAGAAGAGATAGAGGCATACTAAGATAGATATGTCAGTACAGAGATAAGTTCAAGTTTATTTACTGAAATACTGCAGGATAAACGTTCCTTCTACTTGATTTCTTTAGCACGGGAACATGCTCTTTCCTCTAATATAGAAAGAAAATTATACATAGATACATACATTACATACCTAGGTATTAGGTAACCAATAAGGTAGGTAACAAGATACATAGGTAGGTAATTTGTAGAAGAGATAGAGGCATACTAATACTAAGATAGATATGTCAGTACAGAGATAAGTTCAAATTTATCTACTGAAATACTGCAGGATAAACGTTCCTTCTACTTGGATTTTCTCACCTTTTAAATTACTTTTCCGGGCTGAGTGCAAACACCATGAGATTTGATTTAAAATTCAATTTACAGCATTCCTCTTCTGGAATTTAATTTACAATCTTCTAGCCCTAAGCAGCTTTTTCCCCTTTTCCACTTTTTAACTCACAATTCTCATAAGCCGTGTAGTATATTTCTGTCGACTTTTGATTTTTAACACGGAGGAAAATGTACAGGGGATGCCAGTAATCTCTCTAACCGTGAGGTCTTTAACTCTGTTGACTTTTTTTTTTTTTTTACCAATTCCCGACTGATAGAAAGTATAGTTATAAAGGGCAAATTTAGGGAAAACCATCAAGACCTGTGTGTTGGTAGGTCACCTCCATCCCAACTTCAATAATCCCTAATAAAGGAATCCCAGGAAACTCTATTCAGCCCAAAATTCTCGTGTATAATGCTTCCACTACCTTGCAAATCTTCCAATAAATTTGTGACCTCACATAATCCTGTAAGTGTTGGTAGGTCACCTCCATCCCAACTTCAATAATCCCTAATAAAGGAATCCCAGGAAACTCTATTCAGCCCAAAATTCTCGTGTATGCTTCCACTGCTTCCACTACCTTGCAAATCTTCCAATAAATTTGTGACCTCACATAATCCTGTAATCCATAATGTTCTATTAATAAAATCTTATCGTGGGTTTGATCTACCAAGTCTGCCACCAAGAATCACCAGATCCCACAGTGAGTATTGCTCCATAATGTTCTATTAATAAAATCATATCGTGGGTTTGATCTACCAAGTCTGCCACCAAGAATCACCAGATCCCACAGTGAGTATTGCCAATCCTGTAATCCATAATGTTCTATTAATAAAATCATATCGTGGGTTTGATCTACCAAGTCTGCCACCAAGAATCACCAGATCCCACAATGAGTATTGCCTCAGTATTACAACCATAATGTTCTATTAATAAAATCATATCGTGGGTTTGATCTACCAAGTCTGCCACCAAGAATCACCAGATCCCACAGTGAGTATTGCTTCAGTACGAGTATTAACAATGAGTACCTATTGCTTCAGTACGAGTATTAACAATGAGTATTGCTTCATTTGTCTCATCTCCAGTGACCTCAACCTTAGTTCCAGAGTTTTTCATCCGATTCCTTGGTTTTCTGATTGCGATGATTGGATGCGCCACAGTAATCAGTTTAATTGTACCTTGTACCTATAATATCTACCTATATCTATATTAAAGATGTACCTATAATATCTACCTATATCTATGTTAAAGATGTATCTATAATATGTACGAGTATCTATGGCTATTATGAAGGCCGGTATAAACGACATGTCTCCCAAACTGGTGTTTTGACAGAGAGTTCTTCCAAACTGATGGTTGGTCGATAGAAAGTTGAAAACGAGTGAAATTTGAGCAAATTTCCCTTAATTACTTACTTATCTTCCGTGTTCTCTACTTACTTTTCATCAACTCTTGTGTCTCCAGAAGTTAGATAAGGCCGGTATAAACGACATGTCTCCCAAACTGGTGTTTTGACAGAGAGTTCTTCCAAACTGATGGTTGGTCGATAGAAAGTTGAAAAGGAGTGAAATTTGAGCAAATTTCCCTTCATTACTTACTTATCTTCCGTGTTCTCTACTTTTCATCAACTCTTGTGTCTCCAGAAGTTAGACACGTAGAGAGCATTCGTTTGCCTGATATATGTGCATGCTTCCTCTATTTAGTTGAAAAAAGGGTCCTCCCGCCCGAGGTGGATTTTATCCTGCACCTGCACAGGTAAGCTTCGTTCTTAGAACGGATGGTTTTCTCATAGCCTGTCCTCTTCTCTCTTCACTTTCGGAACGTCATCTTCTCCGGAGCGCATAGAACACACGGAACAAATTCGATGATCTGACGAAAAATC
Organism: Diaphorina citri; assembly: GCF_000475195.1. Lineage (NCBI taxonomy): Eukaryota > Metazoa > Arthropoda > Insecta > Hemiptera > Psyllidae > Diaphorina > Diaphorina citri. The sequence goes on along the minus strand of NW_007379342.1, from coordinate 1,358 downwards.
AAGTTGGAAGTTGGGAGCCATCGTGTCCCGGGCTCTCTAGATTCTTAGAACGGATGGTTTTCTCATAGCCTGTCCTCTTCTCTCTTCACTTTCGGAACGTCATCTTCTCCGGAGCGCATAGAACACACGACGATCTGACGAAAAATCAAGTTGGAAGTTGGGAGCCATCGTGTCCCGGGCTCTCTAGTATGGTTTTCTCATAGCCTGTCCTCTTCTCTCTTCACTTTCGGAACGTCATCTTCTCCGGAGCGCATAGAACACACGGAACAAATTCGAGGATCTGACGAAAAATCAAGTTGGAAGTTGGGAGCCATCGTGTCCCGGGCTCTCTCGCTAGATTGCTAGAAGTTCATTTGTAATTTGTACGTACTGGTTCGCATTGTCATCATGTCGCTTTATTCAAATACTTTATCCATCTTCTTCTCCGTACTTGTCGTAATTATTTTCAACTTTGCTCCGTAAATACTCGCTTGGGTTTTCTTCCTCTGAGTTACTTGATCATTCTGAGGTAGGTGGACTATTGGGTAGATTAGGAAGATACTCAAGTATCTATCTAGGGTATCTAATACACATTCCGGAATCCGGATTATACAAATTTCTTGACACCGCCGGGAATCGAACCCGGGTCTCCCGCGTGCAAGGCGAGCGCAGTGACCACTACGCCATGGGAGCTGAATTACTAGAATAAAACACATAAGATATGTCCGGTTCAAACATCAACTTTTCTCTCGCCCTGTGGCAACGATGAGAACTAAAGAGTAAACAATACAAAACGGGATTTACTATGCAAACTGTATCTATCTACTGAATGAGATAACTATGCTGAACCTATTACTATGTGCACTATATCTAGTCTTCTATCTACCGAATAGCCAAGAAGTTCAGAGCTGCTAAGTTGTTTGTAAGCTTAAATGCCCGCGTCAGAAAGATATTAGATTTCTACAGTTTTAATGAAATTCGAAATGTTTCTCCTTACTCGGAAAGCACATTGCTTCGTATATTTTATCTGTGAAATCTGGAGGAAACAGTAGAACGGATTTCTTACGGATATTATACATAATATTAACATTACCATGATAATAGAACAAATTAGAATAGGATATACCTCATTTATGTATACTGCTAAGACGAAACTGAAAAGTCCCTTTACCCCCGCAGTCTAAATTAAGTCTTTTAAGGCCGGGCGGCGCGGCGCTTCGAACTCTTGACTTTAGCGCGCCTCCCGGTAGGCTTGATTTGATAGGTAATAGGTACAGTTTTATAACGTAAATTAATAACTTTTTTTTTTGCCAAAAAGAAGTGATGAAATAATAATTAGGTATTAATCTACCGTCCACATTCTTCTGTTACAGCCCTGC
>NW_007379341.1:30320-57020 GCF_000475195.1 Diaphorina citri | reverse complement strand
AGATAGAGATATAACGAGAAAGAAGGAGGGAGCTGAGAGGGAGAAAAGGAAGACGCAAAAGAGAGAACAAAGGAGTGAGAAAAGGAGAAGAGAGGGTAAAAGGGAAAAGAAAAAGTAGAGGGAGGGAAAAGATTGGGAGAGGAAGTGAGCGAAAGAAAAAGGGAGGGAAAGACGAAGGAAAGAGAGGGGGAAGTAGAAGGAGATAGTGTAGAGAAGGAGAGAGTTGGAAGAGAAGGAGGAGGGTGGGAGAAGGAAAGAGATAGTGAGAAGAAGTGAGCGAAAGAAAAAGGGAGGGAGAGACGAAGGAAAAGAGAGAGTTTAGAGAAGGAAAGAGAGGGGAAGACAAAGAGAGCTGGTGAGAGGTCAGTATAAATATAATTGGGACTTTGAATAAACAGAAAGTGAACTTTCTCTCTCTCTAATATCTCTCTCTCTATCTCTCTCTCTCTCCTCCTTCTGTCATACCTTAAACATGTGTCTCTTCCTTCATCTATATCTCCCATTATATCAAACTAAAGGAGGAATTCGCATAAATGGGTGACAAGCATAAAGCATAAATACTTGTCACAAATTTCGTCAATACACTATGCTAAATTTTTTTTGACTTGGACTCGAACCACCAATTATTTTTTTTTGAACCACTTGTTAGAATGTTAGTGGCCTGTGTTTGAACGAAGTTTTTCCTCTGAAGAGGTTTGAAATATAATCACCTATGTAACTAATTACCTATGTAAATATAAATAAATTATCTATGTAAATTCTTTGACCTAATACTTTGTAAATGTATTCCTTTAGGCCTTTGAATAGCCCGCCATCCACCCGCTTTATTATCTATCTACTAATATCAAGATATAAATATAAATACAGATTAAGATGTAAGATGTAAGAGAGAGAGAGCGAGCGAGCGAGAGAGGAAGAGAGAGAGAGGGAGAGAGAGAGGGAGAGAGAGAGAGAGAGAGAGGGAGAGAGGACAGGGCGGACCAAAAGCTAGGAAGAATATTTTAAAGGCGTATAAACAAAAGGGACAAAATAAGGAAAAATTGAGAAAACTAAGTGAAAGAAAGACCAAAAGAAAGAGGGAGAGGAGGAAAGAGAGAGAGAGAAGCAGAAGAAAAGAGAGAAAAATAAGCAAACCAGCAGAATCTATAGAAGGTTTTATTAATAAAAGCAGATACTCGTATAGATACGTAAATGGGGAAAAACAGAAAAAAAGAGAGACAGAAAGAGAAAAGACGGAGAAGGAGTGAGAGATGGAGGGAGGGAGAGAGAGAGAGAGAGAAAGAAAGAGAGAGAGGGAAAAGAGAAAGAGAGGGAGGGAGGGAAAAGAGAGAGAGAGAGAGGGAGGGAGGGTTTTTAGAGTTAAATGAGGCAAGGAAGAAAAAGAAGTTGAAAAAAAAAGAAGACTGAATGCCTCGGGGTGAGAAAAGGAGAAGACAAGTTTTTAAAATAAGGGGGGGAAGGGATAAGGAAGAGAAGAAGGGAAGGGGGGAAGGAGGGGAGGGAACCACAAAATATAAATTATAATGGGGTCGGAGCACGCAGTCATTTATTTAATGAGAGGGAGACAGACTGAGGAGGATGAAGAGAGAGGGAGAGAGAGTAAGACAGAGAGGAAGAGAGAGAAAAAGAAAGAGAGGGAGACAGCCTGAAGGAGGAAGAGAGAGAGAGGGAGGGAGACATGACAGACTAAGGAAAATAAAGAGAGAGGGAGAGAGAAGAGGAAGGAGAGGGAGAAAGAAGGGAGGGGAATAGAGAAATATGAAGAAATAAGGGAGAAGGAAGGGCAAAGGAGAGAGAGAGAGAGAGAGACAAACCGACCAAGATGAAGAAAACGAAGAGGAGGAAAGAGTAAGAGAAAGACTGAGATGAATGGTATGAGGGAGAGAGAGGAAGAGAGGAAAGGAAGAAGAGGGAAATTCAAAAGAATGAGAGAGAAAGAGAAGGAATAGGATAGTGGTATGGAGAGAGAAGGATAAAGAGTAAAGAGAGAGAGAAGTAATTATTGAAATGAAAGGGGAGAGAAAAAAAAGGAGAAAGAGAAGTTGGGAGAAAGGAAGAAGAGATAAAGGAAAGAGAAAGACCAATTCGGGGCTTGTTTTTGGAGATTCTGTAGTGGTTTTCTATTCATAGCCTATTTCCTCTCCCTTCTTCTTCCTTATTTTCTTCTTCCTCTTCTTCTTCCTTTTCTTCCTCCCCTTCTTCTCCTTCTTCTTCCTCTTCTTCTTATTCTTTTTCTTCTTCTTCCTCTTCTTCTTCTTCTTCTTCTTCTTCTTCTTCTTCTTCTTCTTCTTCCTCTTCTTCTTCCTCCTCTTCCTCTTCCTCATCTTCTTCCTCTTCTTCTTTCTCTTCTTCCTCGTCTTCTTCTTCCGCTTCTTCGTCTTCTTTTTCCTCGTCTTCTTCTTCCTCTTCTTCCTCGTCTTCTTCTTCTTCTTCCTCTTCTTCTTCTTCCTCTTCTTTTTCTCTTCCTTTTATTAGCCTGTTTTTCCTTCCCTTGTCTTCGGCATTAAATCTTTATCTTCCTTTCACAGTCCCATAATATCTGTCTACCATTTCAGTCCCTATGCTTCCCGTTTATATTACCCCATCCCATTTGTTTCCCATTATTCTTTTTTTTCCTGTGTCTAAAATTCCCATTCTCTTTCCCATTGTTTGCTTTTCATCCCATTCCTATGTCTCACTAAAATCCCATTCTCTTTTGGTTTTCAATATCTTCCGCACAATAATTTATTTTCTTTTTCCTTCTTACATACTCTCTCTCTCTCTCTCTCTCTCTCTCTCTCTCTCTCTCTCTCTCTCTCTCTCTCTCTCTCTCTCTCTCTCCCATCTACTTTTTTCGATGAAGAATTTTCAATTTGAGTAATGACATTCTCTTTCGCTCCCTTTTTCTGCGGCAATTTATCAAAATTTTATCACTCCCTTATTTTCTCCCTTTTTCATCTCCTCTCTCTTCCTTTTTCTCCTCTCTCGAATTTCCTCTATTCGCCTCTTCTTTTCCCTTTCTGTGCCTTTTCTCTGACTTTCTGTCTCCATCATTTTTTTTTCACTCTCTCTCTCTTATCTTTCTGTTACCACCATCTCCCTCCCTCCTTTTCTTTTCATTTCCCTCCCTTTATGTTTATCTCTTTCTTTTCTTTCAGTCAGATATTGGGGTTTATTCATGTTATTTTCCTTTCATGGTAAACCATAAAACAACCTTGTTCTTCTCTCCCTTCCACCCTTCTCTCTCTCTCTCTCTCTCTCGCTTTCCCTCCCTCTCTCTCTCTCCTTCTTTCTTTTATCTTTCTTTCTTCCTCTCTTTCATTCTTTCTCTCTCTCTCTCTCTCTTTCTCCCTCTATCTCTCTATCTCTCTCTCTCTCTCTCTCTTTGTCTCCGATTTTTTGTTTCTATAAAATACAGTCTCTTTCTCGTATTCACTTCCTCCGCCGCGCCGCCTTTCTATGTCTCTCTTTCCCCTCCTTCTCTTTCCCCTCCTTCGAATCCTTATTTTTCTTCTTCTCCTTCTTCGTCTTCTTTACCTTCTCTAAAGCACAATACGGTTTCCACAACTATTCCCTAATCTTTTGTGTACAATTCGGGGCTTGTTTTTGGAGATTCTGTAGTGGTTTTCTATTCATAGCCTATTTCCTCTCCCTTCTTCTTCCTTATTTTCTTCTTCTTCTTCCTCCTTTTCTTCCTCCCCTTCTTCTCCTTCTTCTTCCTCGTCTTCTTCTTCCTCTTCTTCCTCGTCTTCTTCTTCCTCTTCTTCTTCCTCGTCGTCTTCTTCTTCTTCCTCTTCCTCATCTTCTTCCTCTTCTTCTCTTCCTTTTATTAGCCTGTTTTTCCTTCCCTTTTCTTCGGCATTAAATCTTTATCTTCGTTTCACAGTCCCATACATAATATCTGTCTACCATTTCAGTTCCCATGCTTCCCGTTTATATTACCCCATCCCATTTGTTTCCCATTATTCTTTATTTTCCTGTGTCTAAAATTCCCATTCTCTTTCCCATTGTTTGCTTTTCACCCCATTCCTATGTCTCACCAAAATCCCATTTAGATTCTCTTTTGGTTTTTAATATCTTCCACACAATAATCTATTTTCTATTAAATTATAATATAATATTATTAATAAAGTTATTAATAGAAAAATGTGATCGGTTGACTATAGGTAGGTAATATTAATACTCGTATATCCTACGGCTAAGGATTAATGGAAAATTATACTAATAGGTATAAGGATTATTATTGGAAAAATTATGCTAAAGGATTATTGGAAAAAGTATGCTAAAGCTTAAAGCTTCTCAGGAAAATTACTGTTTTTCAGAATAATAATTAATAAAGTGGTTCTGTGTACTGTTAGAACTCAATCAGAAAAGGGCCCTTAGGGGGGCCTCCAAAGGCCCGAAATTAAATGAGAATTTTTTCTTTATGTGCTGAACGTGAGTAAATTTCACCTTAATTGGACTAAGGCAATCAGTGGCGTAGCGTCCATGTAGGGCGTAAATGGCGGCCATACACTCGAAAATTCCACTCAAATATCCTTAAATATTGACTTTAAATAATTATTGTATTCTTATTAGATAGATATTGTGATAGAAATTAGTGTCCGCCCTGCACTTGGAGTTAGACCACGCTACGCCGCTGAAGGCAATAATCTTTATTGCACTTACCTAAAATTTGGCGTTTATTGGACTATGTATACGTAAGTGATGTGTCCACTAATTCCACTGCATGTGCGCATGATTGCATATTATCTTACCTGAGAACAAAACAGAGAAAAAAAGAAAGTTGATTATTATTTAGCTTCTGGTTCCAGAAGGTACGGTTCGGCCGTTATTCCGGACCCAAAGTTCCGCTATTTAGGGCTATACAGGGAAAAAGCTCAAAAGGAACTAGCGCTTCTCACGACTTTACCTTGGGGAGTATTTTGAGATAGAAAATTTTCCACCAAAAATCGGCCGGCCATGGGAGCGAGAGAGGGAGGGCGGGAGGGAGGAAGGAAGGGTAGATAAATATTATAAGTAGGTAGCGCCTCCTCATACCAAAATTAAATAATATCTACATTTTTATCCGCCATTAGAAATATTCCTAATGTTATCAAAATATTACATAACATTATATTTACATAGGGGGTTGGAAGATATATGTAGGCTCTTTAGTATTGGAATATTAAATTTTACATGAATTTTCCAAACAACTCCCTCTCTCTTTCTCTCTCTCTCCCTCTCTCTCTCCCTCTCTCTCTCTCTCTCTCTCTCTCTCTCTCTCTCTCTCTCTCTCTCTCTCTCTCTCTCTCTCTCTCTCTCTCGGGGGGGGGGGGGTGGGGGCACCACCCCCCCCCCAAAGTTATCAGGGCCTCTTACACTAGATAAAATTGGATTTCAGAATAATAATCCAAAACACCATTTTTTACTTTTATCCTATAGGAAGGAAAGTAATGTAATCGGGTCAAAATTTCGATGGTCAGTTTTTAGTGCCAAAACACGTTTTGAGGTCCCTAGAGCTTAAATCCAAAGTTTCAGCCATTGGTCCGTGTCTGTGTCTGTGTGTCCGTGTGTCTGTAAACAAAATATCTCGAGAACGGTAAGAGGTAGAGACTTGAAATTTGGTATGTAGCTGTCAAATGTGACAAGGATGCGACACGAAACTTTTGGTTAAGACCGGTGCTACGGTTGGCGGCATTTTACCGCTTTTTGGCGGTTTTTGGTGTAATTTAACAATATCTCGGGAACGGTATAAGCTAGAAACTTGAAATTTGGTATGTGGTTCACTAATGTGACAAGGATGCAACACAAAACGTTTGTTTGAGATGGTTGCTGCGCTTGGCGGTATTTTGACCGCTTTTGGACAGATTTCGACCGTTTTTTGGCGGTTTTCAGCTATAGCGACAAAACGGTTAGAGATATTGTAAAAGTTAGGGTAAAAGAACACCCAAATAAGCATCATTCAATAGGATAAGGAAAATCGTGTGATGTTCACACCAGATTTTTTGGATTTTCATTACAATTTAGACTCGTGTTCGTACCTACTGTTCGTGCATTTCGGGATATTTCCCCATTACAAATTCCAAATATGTCTAGTATTTTGTACTCTTTTTTTTTAAGAGGTTTGACAGAGGGAACTGTAACTGCTATGTGAAATCGAAGAGAGAAGGAAGACAGGATAGGAGAAAGCCAGCCGTTCCGAGAACGAACATTATCCCATCAGGATAAAAAAAAAAAACACATGTATTTTTTTGTTAAGAGGTTTGACAGAGGGAACTGTAACTGCTATGGTCTTATCGTCCCAAAATCAGAGAAGGAAGAGAGGGATAGGAGAAAGCCAGCCGTTCCGAGAACGAACATTATCCCATCAGGATAAAATCCGCCCCGGGCGGGAATCGAACCAGATAGGAGAAAGCCAGCCGTTCCGAGAACGAACATTATCCCATCAGGATAAAATCCGCCCCGGGCGGGAATCGAACCCAAGACAGGATAGGAGAAAGCCAGCCGTTCCGAGAACGAACATTATCCCATCAGGATAAAATCCGCCCCGGGCAGGAATCTCCCTCCCTATTTGTTCCCAGGTTCTGACGAGAAAGAAAGGATCCATTTTTCCCTCCTAAAATGACCTATACTTGGAATCTTTCCCTCATGGATTTTTTCCCAGGAAAAGGGAATCACTAACAGATTTTTCCCCTCTACCCTTGTTCACTGAATATATTCCCCCTTGTTCCCAGGTTCTGACGAGAAAGAAATGATCCGGTCCGCCATTGCCGACTATCACAAACTCACCTGCATCAAATTTGTACCCCGTACTTCCGCCGATAGAGACTATATTTACTTCAACAATGGTAACACAGGCTGCTGGTCTTCCGTGGGCAGAGTGGGTGGTAGACAAGAGGTAAGTCATGGAATCTTCCCTAGACGTACCAATTCCCTATACGGGCAAATCAGGACGAGTCAATCAAATATGGCTAGAGACCATCACCCTCGTGTATGGCTGGTAGAAGAGATATTTTCTCTGTTTTTTCATCACCTTTCGGCTATAGCTAAAGCCGCTACAACAACAACATCTTCCCTAGAAATAAGCGATCTAGCTGCTAACACACAGCAAAAGCTAACGTAAATTTGTACCCCGTACTTCGGCTGATAGGGACTATATTATTTACTTCAACAATGGTAACACAGGTGTGACAGGCTGCTGGTCGTCTGTAGGCAGAGTGGGTGGTAGACAAGAGGTAAGTTGGAAGTTATAGCTAAGGTGTGTCCAAACATAGTCGACATCGATCGACGAGGTGAAGCTATGTCATGGAGGCAGTGTGGACGGTTTCATTCGACATAGATCGACGGCCGTTTACTATGTATCCGTTCCCCCCGGGCGGGAATCGAACCCGCGGCCTAGCGCTTACAAGGCAGACGCACTGTGCCAATTCACCGTGATGTTGTTGGGCCATATTTTGAAAAATAATAATTATAGTTGACAATTTATCATGTTGCTGCCATGCCGCGTTACTCTATTCAAACCAGAAGTTTCCATAAATTCAAACCTTTGAGGGAGAGAGTTTTCCAAATTAATATTTCGTCCTTTGCAACGTCTCCAGTTTCCCAATCATCAAGTGCTCACTAGAGAATCCATTCCAGCAGATACACAATTAATTTGAATTTCCGTTGACACTTTCTCGAACACCTGGTATGCAGGTTGCTAGGCAACTCTCCTTATTCCTCTCTCTATTTCTCCTTCATTTCGCTCTATCATCATTTTCTTGAAGCAGTTTTCTCGGTTAGCTTTTCTTAGAGATTATATCTCCTCCTCCTCTTCCTCTTTTCTCATCCTTACTCTTTATTACTCTATTCTTAACAGAGCTTTTCTTCCTCACCTACCTGTTCTACCTGAGCTGCTCTCCTTAACTGCTATGGTCTTATCGTCCCGAAATCGAAGAGAGAAGGAAAACAGGATAGGAAAAAGCCAGCCGTTCCGAGAACGAACATTATCCCATTAGGATAAAATCCGCCCCGGGCGCGAATCGAACCCGCGGCCTAGCGCTTACAAGGCAGACGCACTACCAACAAAGCTAACTATAGGCTGGCTATTTTGGGTTTGTATAATCTTGTGTCATACCCTGGACATTCGGTTGTGGACACACCCATTCATTAGTGAAAACACAAGCGATGACCTCTCTATCATACATATCTCCCCCTCTTTCTCTTTCCTCAGTTTTCTCTCTCCTTTCTTTACGTCACGCCATCTCCCTTTCTCTTCTCAGTTTGTCTTAGCTATCAAAGTTTATCATTCTCTCGCTCTCTATCCTCACTTTCTAGTGCACTATGGTCTGATTCTTCCAACCTTCCTTTACTTTCTCTTAACCTTCAATACCTCCAAATGGTAACACAGGCTGCTGGTCTTCCGTGGGCAGAGTGGGTGGTAGACAAGAGGTAAGTCCTGGAATCTTCCCTAGACGTACCAATTGCCTATACGGGCAAATCAGGACGAGTCAATCAAATATGGCTAGAGACCATCACCCTGTATTCCCCCTTTGTTCCCAGGTTCTGACGAGAAAGAAATGATCCGGTCCGCCATTGCCGACTATCACAAACTCACCTGCATCAAATTTGTACCCCGTACTTCCGCCGATAGAGACTATATTTACTTCAACAATGGTAACACAGGCTGCTGGTCTTCCGTGGGCAGAGTGGGTGGTAGACAAGAGGTAAGTCCTTAGTGGTCACTGCGCTCGCCTTGCACGCGGGAGACCCGGGTTCGATTCCCGGCGGGGTCAAGAAATTTGTATCATCCAAATGATTGCAGGGCCCACTCAGCCTCGTGAGGAAAATGAGTGGCTATGACATGTAAATACGCATAGCGACCGGTGCCAGCATGGTAGGTAAACATTGGACTTTATAGGATTATTGAGATATGTATTGGGAAAATCCTACAATGCTGCAGTGAGCACCAAAGTTGTGACATAATAACACAAAGAAACTGCATTTACATTTTTCTCTCTGTAACATCATTCCTTTTTCCTCCTTTCTCCCTCCCTCTTGCTCATCTCTCTTATTCCTTCAATCCTCTTCGTCATTCCTGCAATACTTTTCTTCTTCTTCTTCTTCTTCTTCTTCTTCTTCTTCTTCTTCTTCTTCTTCTTCTTCTTCACCCTCGTGTATGGCTGGTAGAAGAGATATTTTCTCTGTTTTTTCATCACCTTTCGGCTATAGCTAAAGCCGCTACAACAACAACAACATCTTCCCTAGAAATAAGCGATCTAGCTGCTAACACACAGCTAAAGATAAAGTCAATTTGTACCCCGTACTTCGGCCGATAGGGACTATATCTACTTCAACAATGGTAACACAGGCTACTGGTCGTGTGTAGGCAGAGTGGGTGGTAGACAAGAGGTAACTTGTTGGAAGTTATAGCTAAGGTGTGTCCAAACATAGTCGACATCGATCGACGAGGTGAAGCTACATTACATTGAAATGGGGGTCTTTTCTGGTGAAATTCCTGTGTGCGGAGTCCAGTATGTAGGACTATTGCACCCAAAAGCTATGTTGTGGAGGCAGTATGGACGGTTTCATTGGACATCGATCGACGGCCGTCGACTATGTGTGGACGTGGACACTGGACACAGCTGAAGAACTCGATCATAAAACTGGTATAAAGCCTCCAATGCTGGGGTTTACCAACTCGGGATTGAGATGAAACGCGGATTTCCCTATACTTATGCCCAGGTCAAATGGTCAATCCACAGTGGTAAAATTCGACCTTTTCATCCGGGAGTCCATGAGAAACATTAGATATTTAGATCAGCAGGTGATGAAATACGAACGAAGGATACTTCCCCAGATGACTGAAGCAAGGGACAAATGGAAGGAGGGAGAGAGCGTGAAAACATGAAAGACCTTTGATATTAAAATAATATTTGCTTACGTTTAACTTTTAAAAGACCACCACCTTCCTTGTCAGAAAATTAATAAGCTCTCTCTCCTTCTCCCTTTCTCTCTCTCTCTCTCTCCCCTCTATCCAACCCTCTCTTTCTCCCCCTCCTCCTTCTCCCTCTTTCTTTATATCCCTCCCTTCCTCACTGTTTCTCTTTATCGCTCCTCTTTCCCTCCTAAACCTCTCACCTTTCTCCCCCCCACCTCTCATATGAACATACACAGTACACACCCAACAAATTTTCCGGATGACACCTTGGGGCCCATGTGTATATTTCGGGTTTTAAAAGCTTCCAAACAGGGTTCACAAAGTCAAAAGCTCTGTTAACGTCAAGGAAACCTCACAGGAGCGTGGTAAATTAAATCCCCACTTACCTGCACAGTACACACCCAACAAATTTTCCGGATGACACCTTGGGGCCCATGTGTATATTTCGGGTTTTAAAAGCTTCCAAACAGGGTTCACGAAGTCAAAAGCTCTGTTAACGTCAAGGAAAGCTCACGGAAGCGTGGTAAATTAAATCCCCACTTACCTATACGACTTTGGGTAAACAAAAACCTTTGCTGCATGTGATGATAACTTTGGATTTCTGTATGAAAATTAAATTTTGAACTTCATCCAAACTTTGCTGACATCCAAGGTTGAAAGCTCTGTTAACGTCAAGGGAAGCTCACAGGAGCGTGGCAAATTAAATCCCCACTTACCTACGACTTTGGGTATACAAAAACCTTTGTTGCATGTGATGATAACTTTGGATTTCTGTATGGAAATTAAATTTTGAACTTCATCCAAACTTTGCTGACATCCAAGGTTACCCGTTTTAATGGGCCTCAAGAGGGCTGAGGTATGAAAAGTGTGGTAAAGTCACGGGATTAAAGATTGAGATCATTAAAGAAAGAAAATAAAGAAAGAGTAAAGAAAAGAAAGAACTTTTTACTTAAGTTATATATAGAAATGGATACTTACGAGTAGGTTTTTTTATATCCCGACTCGGAGTTTCGTCTATTTCATAGACATTTTCAAGGGAAACTGAGTGTAGGTGTTGTTGTTGTTGTTGCTGATAGTGACAGTGGTGGGGGTGTAGACACTGTCACCTGATGACTGATCAGCTGATCCCTCTTGTAGACGAGGTTAGGGACCGTTTCCACTATTTGTTTTTGTCTTCTTAGAAGAATTTACATCTTTTTTTTTTTTTCATTTTTCACTCTTAGTTGATTTTGGATCCTTTATACTCGTTCACATAACAATGACATAACTAAAAAAAAAAAAATCGAAATTTACTCCATATAGGAAAGTAAAAAAGTGGGTATAAAAAAACATGGCCGCTTCCTAGATTCAATTCAAATGAAACGGAAATTGATTAGAAGAAAAATCCAGGAGAAGAGAGAAAGAGAGAGGAGGAAAGAGATGAAGAATGAAAAGGACAGAGAATTCTACAATATATAGGTATGAAAGGTAGCTGGTAAGTAGGTAGGTATTTGATAGTCTATTTCTATTTCCTATAGAAATTGAACCATTTTCAATTTCCCCTAACCTGTTTGGACTTTTTCATACAATGTAATTAATTCTCCTTTTTTCCTTGCCGTCTCTATAATTATCTCTCTCTTTCTCTCTCTCTCTCTCTCTCTCTCTCTCTCTCTCTCTCTCTCTCTCTCTCTCCCTCTCTCTCTCTCTTTGTCTCCGAATTTTTGTTTCTATAAAATACAGTCTCTTTCTCGTATTCACTTCCTCCGCCGCGCCGCCTTTCTATGTCTCTCTTTCCCCTCCTTTGAATCCTTATTTTTCTTCTTCTCTTTCTTCGTCTTCTTTACCTTCTCTAAAGCACAATACGGTTTCCACGACTATTCCCTCTCTCTCTCTCTCTCTCTCTCTCTCTCTCTCTCTCTCTCTCTCTCTCTCTCCCTCTCTCTCTCTCTTTCTCTCTCTCTCTCTCTCTCTCTCTAAAAAAATCGAGATATTGAGGAATATAGCAAAAATATCAGTAATATAGAGAAAACATGTAGGAAGATGTAGAAATAGGAAGAGAGAGAGAGAGAGAGACAGAGAAAGAGAAGGAATAAGAGAGGGAGAGAGAAATTTAGATGAAGGAAGGGAGAGGGGGAAAGATAGAGAGAGAAAATCTCCTTTGAACTCAAACCACTATAACTCTTAGTTCTTAGCTAATACATACATAGTTATACCATATTACATACCTATATACCACATTATAAATTACATACATAGTACATAATGGATAATGGTTTCCCATTATTCTCAAAGAACCTAAAATATCCCAATGAAAATTACTTAACAGGAAAATATTCCTCTCCTTTTTCTTCTCCTCTTCCTCCTTCTTCTTCTTCTTCTCCTCTTCATCTTTTGTGTACAATTCGGGGCTTGTTTTTGGAGATTCTGTAGTGGTTTTCTATTCATAGCCTATTTCCTCTCCCTTCTTCTTCCTTCTTAGTTTCTTCTTCTACCTCTTCTTCCTCCTTTTCTTCCTCCCCTTCTTCTCCTTCTTCTTCCTCTTCTTCTTCTTCTTCTTCTTCCTCTTCCTCATCTTCTTCCTCTTCCTCATCTTCTTCCTCTTCCTCTTCTTCTTCTTCTTCTTCCTCTTCTTCTTCTTCCTCCTCTTCCTCATCTTCTTCCTCTTCTTCTCTTCCTTTTATTAGCCTGTTTTTCCTTCCCTTGTCTTCGGCATTAAATCTTTATCTTCGTTTCACAGTCCCATACATAATATCTGTCTACCATTTCAGTTCCTATGCTTCCCACCAATCAAATTGTTTTGTAAGATAAATATAGCTCTCGAGCTCTGGTCAAAGGCTGGATACAAGCTTGAGATACGTTTGAGAGATGTCCGCACGCGTCCTATTTGATTGACAACTAAAATTGAGGTCATTTCAGTGTAAAAATAGACTTTTACCCCAATACTACCCTCCCATTCCTGCCTTCGCTTCAGGCTGCACGATAAATCCCACAGTTTTACAGAAATTTCACACAGTTTAGTCGTATTTTCCTTCTGGAATATCCCCTCTTCTGAAGCTTGTTTCACCTCTTTCGGTCTGGTTAAGGCGGTCTCTTCTTGATCCCTTGTGTGTCGAGTCCATTTTTGTTTCGGACTGTTGCGCACTGCTTGGTGTGGTCGTGTTTGTACTAAGCCATATAAAATCCAAGATGTCGCGCCATCGGAATCGTTTCCGAAAAGCGAATACAAATTTCCACGTCCCCACTTCCACCCAGCTCTCCTCTCAATTCCTTATTTTCTTTTTTCCTCCATTTCTCTCTGTCCTTTATCTCCTCTCTATCTCCTCTTCCTTTCGCTTCTTTCTCTTTTCTCACCCTTCTCTTTCTCCTCCCTTTCTTTATTCCTCTTCCTACTCCCACCTATCTCTCTTTGCTATTCATTTCTTTTTTCCTCCTTTTCCCTCTCTCCCCTTTTAGCTCTCTCTCTCTATATCCCTCCTTCTCCTCCTCCCTTCCTCTCTTCCTTTTATTTTTATTTCCCCAGGCGAATAATTCCCGTTTTTTGTTTCGAAAGAGAGAGGAAAAGTTTCCCTTTTTTTTCCTCAAAAACATCAGCGACCCCACCCAAGTGTCCAAACTTTTGAGCCCTCAACAATCAAACAATCATTTTCAATTCAGTCAGGGCATATCCCCCCTCCTCTTTCCAAAAAGGAAAAATGGGAACAGGGCGTGTCAAAAGTTTCGCTTCTCGTCCCAAGTCGTGAGTTTTGTTAGTCCCATCTGTGTTAGAATGACAAAAGATTTTCCGTCAATTTTTGGGCCCGATGGAGCCTTCCGGGGCCCTTTAGGGGCCTCTTTTATGAATTTTTTCTTAATTTTGATAAAATTTGGCAAGAGTCCTTTTACTCCAGTAGTAAGCTACTGGAATACTAGATACTCGTACTATTGCGGTCGAATTCTCAAATATATAGAGGACAAAATTCCATACTTCGGCTGGGATTGAACCCACGACCTCCTGTTTCCGAGGCGAGCATCTTGACCATTATACCACCGAATTAAATCCACCGAGACCACTTTTTATGTAGTGGTGTACCACTACAAACAAGGGGGAGGCAACAACAACAACACCTACACTCAGTTTCCCTTGAAAATGTCTATGAAATAGACGAAACTCCGAGTCGGGATATAAAAAACCTACTCGTAAGTATCCATTTCTATATATAACTTAAGTAAAAAGTATTTACAAAGGATGTCAAAATTAAATAAATTAATTAATAATGAGGTATGAAAAGTGTGGTAAAGTCACGGGATTAAAGATTGAGATCATTAAAGAAAGAAAATAAAGAAAGAGTAAAGAAAAGAAAGAAAGAAAGTTGAGAAGAAATTTCTCATTTCTCTCACGAAACAAAAGATTATGAAATATTTCTCCAATAACAAGGAAAGAAGTCAAAGAATATTGTTTCTCAGGAAATCACTCAGCTTGAAAACCGTATCAGAAAAGGTATTTAACTTCGAACTAAGCAGGAGAAGCACGGAAGTTTTCCATTTTTCCTGAACTTTTGCCTTGTTTTATTTCTCAAGGATCATTCGCTGTGAAATCCAAAAACCACGAACTTTTCGCCTCCTCCTCTTCTTCTTCTACTTCTTCATCTACTTCTTCATTTCTCAAGGATCATTCGCTGTGAAATCCAAAAACCACGAACTTTTCGCCTCCTCCTCTTCTTCTTCTACTTCTTCATCTACTTCTTCTTTTTCTTCTTCGTTTTTCCTGAACTTTTGCCTTGTTTTATTTCTCAAGGATCATTCGCTGTGAAATCCAAAAACCACGAACTTTTCGCCTCCTCCTCCTCCTCTTCCTCTTCTTCTTCTACTTCTTCATCTTTTTTTCCTGAACTTTTGCCTTGTTTTATTTCTCAAGGATCATTCGCTGTGAAATCCAAAAACCACGAACTTTTCGCCTCCTCCTCCTCTTCTTCTTCTACTTCTTCATCTACTTCTTCTTCTTCTTCTTCTTCTTCTTCTTCTTCTTCTTCTTCATTATGTACCATATTGTACCATCGAAGATTCGAACTACTTCTTCGTTCGCAGCATTTCTGCTTCTGGAGCAGAGTGCTCCAATTTTAATTGGGGTCTCAGTTTTGGTCTGCCTCTTTTTCTCTTCTCGAGAACGGAAAAAATAGGGAAAGAAACAAACAAAAAAGGAGAAGAGAGAGAGAGAGAGAATGTGGGAGCGAGAAAAGAAGACTGACTGAGAGGGAGAATAAATAGAAAAAATAGAGGGAAGAAAAAAAAAATATTTCAAGCCTCCGGGTATTTATATGATAAAGTTTTGTACAGCAAACTTTGTAACCAATCAAATTGTTTTGTAAGATAAATATAGCTCTCGAGCTCTGGTCAAAGGCTGGATACAAGCTTGAGATACGTTTGAGAGATGTCCACGCGTCCTATTTGATTGACAACTAATATTGAGGTCATATCAGTGTAAAAATAGACTTTTACCCCAATACTACCCTCCCATTCCTGCCTTCGCTTTAGGCTGCACGATAAATCCAACAGTTTTAAAGAAATTTCACACAGTTTAGTTTTGTACAGCAAACTTTGTAACCAATCAAATTGTTTTGTAAGATAAATATAGCTCTCGAGCTCTGGTCAAAGGCTGGATACAAGCTCGAGATACGTTTGAGAGATGTCCACGCGTCCTACTTGATTGACAACTAAAATTGAGGTCATTTCAGTGTAAAAATAGACTTTTACCCCGATACTACCCTCCCATTCCTGCCTTCGCTTCAGGCTGCACGATAAATCCCACAGTTTTACAGAAATTTCACACAGTTTAGTCGTTCGTATTTTCCTTCTGGAATATCCCCTCTTCTGAAGCTTGTTTCACCTCTTTCGGCCTGGTTAAGGCGGTCTCTTCTTGATCCCTTATGTGTCGAGTCCATTTTTAGTCCGTCCTTCCTTTATTATTACAATAGTAATAAAAAGGTATAAGGGACGGACTATTGTATTCGCTTCGGTGTTTGTCAGTCGGTCGGTCTGTCCCCATAGAAGGACTTATCCAAACCAGGTCGACCTATATATCAAATTAAAGGTCTTTTTACCAGGAACACGAAAATGGTGGTGCAAATTTTGTCCAGAAAACCATAAAGCCAAAAAACCAAAACAAATTAAAGGTCTTTTTACCAGGAACACGAAAATGGTGGTGCAAATTTTGTCCAGAAAACCATAATATGTTTAGGAATGAATATAACTAGGTACCTACCTATTCACACATTGTAAATTATGTTTTACTAGAAATCAGTTTAGGCTGTATGATGTAATTATATTGAGGATTAGGTATATTGTAAATCTTTAGAGGTTGGGTGCCGAATAGCTTAAAAAACAAAAAATCTGAAAATACCTGGATATAACTATGTAGTTATAGTTATTTACCTATATGAATTGTAATAAAATTGTAAACCAAAACCTAGATGAAGGAGAAAAATCCATCTCCATAGAAGTTAGGATTAGCTTAGGGGATGAATGTATTGTATTTATAAAATTTAATAAAATAAAGCAGAAATTTTCATATTCATATTCTTCTTCTTCTTCTTCTTCTTCTTCTTCTACTACTACTACTACTTCTGCTTTTTCTTCATCTTCTTCTTCTTTTTCTTCTTCTTCCTCTTCTTCTTCTCCTTCTTCTACTGCTTTTTCTTCATCTTTTTCTACTTCTCCTTCTTCTTCCTCTTTTTCTTCCTCTTCTTCTTCTTCCTCTTCTTCTACTTCTGCTTTTTCTTCATCTTTTTCTACTTCTCCTTTTTCTTCATCTTCTACTTCTTCTTCTACTATTTCTTCATCTTCTTCTTATTCCTTACTCCTCATCCCTTTTTCTCCATTCCCCTCTTCTCCATTTCTTCTTATCTCTTCGTCATCCCTGCTTATTCCTTTGCCCTAATATCTTTTCTTCCCTCCCCCATCTGAACCTCAACAATAGCATGATGTTTTAATCCGCTTACTGTTTCCTTCTGGCAGAGGAAGATTAGAGAGAGCTCAGAGAGCCCAAAATCACCCGAAATTCGAACGCACAGAAGGTGAGAGAAATATTTAACTCTGAGAGGGAGAGAAGTGAACTCTCAATTTTTTCCATAAGTTTTCTTCTTCGTTTTCTTCTTCTTCGTCTTCTTCTTCCTTCTTCCTCCTCCTTCTTATTCCTCCACCTTCTCCTTCTTCTTCGTCTTCTTCTTCTTCGTCTTCTTTTTTTTCTTCTTCTTCTTCTTCTTCTTCTTCTTCTGCGAGGTTCGATTGAGGAAATGTCTTGTCGTCCGAAAACCGAAGAGGAGGACAGGATAGGAAAAAGCACAGAAACTAACTATTCGACTAATTTTTCTAAAATGTTGAAGGGTGAAATGTATGTATTAATGTATCTGTATACCTACGGTATTCTGAAGCGCCTGACCCTTTAAACTTCTCAAAACTTGGAAACTCATTCAGAAAAATGTCCCGAAGACCCTAAGGGAGAGAAAGAGCGGAGAGAGGACATAGAGAGAAGAAGGAGAGGTGAAAGAAGAGAAGGGGAAAGAAAGACGGAGAGAGAGAGAGAGAGAGGAGAAAGAATAAGACAATAATAATAATAATAGATTTATTGCTTACTTTCTTATTACAACAATCTTTTCATGTTCCACTAAGTACATGTAGGTAGTACTTTTCGGGAACATTAATTGCTATTATAGGTATTTCTTCTTTTTTTTTCTATTGTAGGAATTTCTTCTTATGATTTACAAGAAGGTAAAAATGACCTTTTGGAGAAAAAACAGAGAGAGAAAGAGAGGGAGGGAGAGAGAGAAAGAAAGAGGAAGGGGAGAGAGAAAACAGAGAAATGGAGAAAGACATAAGAGGTATGCGTATAAAAAGGGCAGTAACAAGTACGAGATAAAACTTGGGTCGTTTTTCCTCTGTTTTTATGTTCCCGACATAACTGGTAATATAAATAAGAGTACACTCGAGTCTCTGCTACCCCTAATATAAAACTTGTGCTAATTTTAGTATTATAATTTATTATTATGACCCTATAAGAAAGAAGGAGACACTATATTACTTGAGAGAGAGAGAGAGAGAGAGAGAGAGAGAGAGAAAAAAAGAGGAAGGAAAATTGGAGAGAAAGAAAAAGAGCAGGAGAAGAAGGTAAAAATGAGGAAAAAGGGGAGAGGGAGGGAGAGAAAGATAATTGGAGAAGGAAATAAAAATATGACGGGTTGAATAAAATTTGGCAAGAGTCCTTTTACTCCAGTAGTAAGCTACTGGAATACTAGATACTCGTACTATTGCGGTCGAATTCTCAAATATATAGAGGACAAAATTCCATACTTCGGCTGGGATTGAACCCACGACCTCCTGTTTCCGAGGCGAGCATTTTGACCACTACACCACCGAAATAAACACATCGAGACCACTTTTTACTTTCCTTATCCTATAGGAAGGAAAGTAATGTATTATGTAGTGGTATACCACTGCGAAAATTGGAGGGGCAGCGAAAATTAGGTAGAGAGGGAGAGAGGGGGGAGTGAGAGAGATAAAAGGGGGAGGGAGGAAGAGAAAGGGAGGGAGAATGAGCGAAAACATATTTCCCATGATAAATGATGTCGGTGTTTGTTGTCTATCAATCTTTATCACTCAAACCCAAATCTCTCTCTCACTCTCTATCTCCTTCTCTCTCTCTCCCTCCCTCCCACTCTTTTGTTTTCCCCATTACTATTATTATTTATGAAAGGGAAAGAGAGAAGAAAACGGGAAATAAAGAGAGAGAGAGAGAGAGAGAGAGAGAGAGAGAGAGAAAGAGAGGGAGAGAGAGAAAGAGAGGGAGAGAGAGAAAGAGGGAGAGAGAGAAAGAGGGAGAGAAAGAGAGAGAGATAAAGAGGGAGAGAGAGAGAGAAAGAGCAGAAGAGTTAGAGTGGGAGGGCGAAGGGAAGAAAGGAGAGAAAGAAGAGAAAAAGGTAAAGTTTCCCTTTTGAAATTTGAATATTCAAAACAAAAATAGCACAGCCATTCAACATTAAAACTTTCCTCTAAGTCAACATTTGAGAGTCAAAAACTCAAAACGGGTCGTTTTGATCTTTTTATTTGAAGCTCCGTTTCATTGATATCTCCCTCTCCCTCCTCCCCCCCTCTCTTCCTCTCTCTCTCTCTCTCTCTCCCTCTTTCTTTCTCCCCCTCTCTCTCCTCCATTGCTCGTCTTATCTTGAAGGAGAACTTCCTCTCTCTCTCTCTCTCTCTCTCTCTCTCTCTCTCTCTCTCTCTCTTTCTCTCTCTCTCTCTTTCTCTCTCTCTCTCCCTCTTTCTCTCCTTATTGGGAAAAATCCTACAATGCTGCAGTGAGCACCAAAGTTGTGACATAATAACACAAAGAAATTGCATTTACATTTACATAACTATTATTTATCCATCTTGCTTTTGTCTCACCATCCCCCTCCTCTCTCTCTCTCTCTCATCTTCCCTCCCTCTTTTTTTTTCCTCCTGCCTGTTTTTGGCTTTCCACTGTTATCTATCTTGCTTTTTCCAGTTTAAAAAAAGAGTCAAAAAATTTCGCCTCGACCATAAAGAAAAAAGAAGAGATGAAGAAGTTGATGAAACCCAAAGAAAGGAGGTATCCTTGATAAAAACTCAAGGAAATCCAAGGAAAGGAGCAGTCCTTGAAAATTAAGAGAGATGTAATTGCTTAGAACCTTGAAGTCTCAGACCAATCCAAGATACAAAAGGAAATAGGAGGAAATTAATGAAAACTGAGATGCTTCAGACGTGTCTGATTTCACTGACCAATCAAATACCTAATTGAATAGAATCCCTCTATCTAGAATAGAAATTAGAAAGGGATAGAATAGAACAGAATAGACAGGCAAGCTATATATCTAATTTCCTTTCCACACCTAATGAGCGGGTTACGTAAGACATTGTTGAACTCAAACGAGCCTTTTCAGGGCCGTTAAAATTAGGCTGGAATAGTAATTTGTCGTCAATCTGATTTCACTGACCAATCAAATACCTAATTGAATAGAATCCCTCTATCTAGAATAGAAATTAGAAAGGGATAGAATAGAACAGAATAGCCAAAGCAAGCTCTCTAATTTCCTTTCCACACTTAATGAGCGGGTTACGTAAGACATTGCTGAATTCAAACCTTTTCAGGGCCGTTAAAATTAGGCTGGAATAGTAATTTGTCTTCACTTGATTAGGAAAGGCCAAATAGATACATATTTATGATTATTATAATATGTAGTTACACATGGAAACACTATACAAATACAAATTAATAATACATTAAGTTGACATGTTCCGCCTTTACTGGTGTAAATTTTCCTTTACTGATGCCTAGGCTAGATCTCTAACGATGAAAACACAAGCGATGACCTCTCTATCATACATATCTCCCCCTCTTTCTCTTTCCTCAGTTTTCTCTCTCCTTTCTTTACGTCACGTCACCCATCTCCCTTTCTATTCTCAGTTTGTCTTAGCTATCAAAGTTTATCATTCTCTTGCTCTCTATCCTCACTTTCTAGTGCACTATGGTTTGATTCTTCCAACCTTCCTTTACTTTCTCTTAACCTTCAATACCTCCCACGGGGCATTAGAAAGTGACTAAAAAAATTGGAGCCACACTAATAATAACGTCTCATGTCCAGAGAGCTCTGTAACTTGGGACGAATAAGAAGAGGGGTAAAGCAATACATACGCTTGTATTCATACCGAGTGGTGGAGAAATCTGGTGAAGATGACATACAGGATTTCTTGTGACAATAAAGATTTTAAGTACGAGTACTATTCCCGGCGGGGTCAAGAAATTTGTATCATCCAAATGATTGATTCCGTGACTGGCTGTTGCGGGGCCCACTCAGCCTAGTGAGGAAAATAAGTAGCTATGACATATAAAATATAAATGCGCATAGCGACCGGTGCCAGCATGGTAGGTAAACATTGGATTTTAGGATTATTGAGATATTGTGGGAAAATCCTACAATGCTGCAGTGGGCACCAATGTTGTGACATAATAACACAAAGAAACTGCATTTACATTTACATTTTTCTCTCTGTAACATCATTTCTTTTTTCTCCTTTCTCCCTCCCTCTTGCTCATCTCTCTTATTCCTTCAATCCTCTTCGTCATTCCCAGCAATACTTTTTTCTTCTACTTCTTCTTCTTCTTCTTCTTCTTCTTCTTCTTCTTCTTCTTCTTCTTCTTCTACTACTACTACTACTACTACTACTACTACTACTACTACTACTACTACTACTTCTGCTTTTTCTTCATCACCTTCTTCTTCTTTTTCTTCTTCTTCCTCTTCTTCTTCTCCTTCTTCTTCTGCTTTTTCTTCATCTTTTTCTACTTCTCCTTCTTCTTCTTTTTCTTCTTCTTCTACTTCTGCTTTTTCTTCATCTTTTTCTACTCCTCCTTTTTCTTCATCTTCTTCTTATTCCTTACTCCTCATCCCTTTTTCTCCATTCCCCTCTTCCCCATTTCTTTTTCTTATCTCTTCGTCATCCCTGCTTATTCCTTTGCCCTATTATCTTTTCTTCCTCCACCCATCTGAACACCAACAATAGCATGATGTTTTAATCCGCTTACTGTTTCCTTCTGGCAGAGGAAGATTAGAGAGAGCTCAGAGAGCCCAAAATCACCCGAAATTAGAACGCACATCAGAAGGTGAGAGAAATATTCAACTCTGAGAGGGAGAGAAGTGAGCTGTCAATTTTTTCCATAATTTTCCTTCTTCTTCTTCTTCTTCTTCCTCTTCTTCTTCTTCTTCTTCTTCGTCTTCTTCTTCGTCTTCTTCGTCTTCTTCTTCTTCGTCTTCTTCTTCTTCCTCCTCTTCTTCTTCTTCCTTTTCTCCTTCTTCTTCTTCCTCCTTCTCCTTCTTCTTCTCCGTCTTCTTCTTTCTCTTCTTTTTCTTCTTCTTCTGCGAGGTTCGATTGAGGAAATGTCTTGTCGTCCGAAAACCGAAGAGGAGGACAGGATAGGAAAAAGCACAGAAACTGTTCGACTAATTTTTCTAAAATTTTGAAGAGTGAAATGTATGTGTATACAGTATACCTACGGCATTCTCAAGCACCTAAGCCTCAAAACTTGGAAATTCAATCAGAAAAAGGTCCCGAAGACCCAAAGGGAGAGAAAGAGCGGAGAGAGGACATAGAGAGAAGAAGGAGAGGTGAAAGAAGAGAAGGGAAAAGAATAGAACAAGAAGGTAAAAATGACCTTTTGGAGAAAAAACAGAGAGAAGAAGAGAGAGAGAGAGAGAGGGAGGGAGGGAGAGAGAGAAAGAAAGAGGAAGGGAGAGATAAAACAGAGAAATGGAGAAAGACATAAGAGGTATGCGTATAAAAAAAGGGCAGTAACAAGTACAAGTATAAAACTTGGGTCGTTTTTCCTCTGTTTTTATGTTTCCGACATAACTGGTAATATAAATAAGAGTACACTCGAGTCTCTGCTACCCCTAATATAAAACTTGTGCTAATTTTAGTATTATAATTTATTATTATGACCCTATAAGAAAGAAGGAGACACTATATTACTTGAGAGAGAGAGAGAGAGAGAGAGAGAGAGAGAGAAAAAGAGGAAGGAAAATTGGAGAGAAAGAAAAAGAGCAGGAGAAGAAGGTAAAAATGAGGAAAAAGGGGAGAGGGAGGGAGAGAAAGATAATTGGAGAAGGAAATAAAAATATGACGGGTTGACAGGAAAGGGAAAGAGAGAAGAAAACGGGAAATAAAGAGAGAGAGAGAGAGAGAGAGAGAGAGAGAGAGAGAGAGAGGAGAGAGAGAGACAGAGGAGGGAGAGAGGAGAAAGAGGAAGAGAGTAAAGGAAGAAGAAGAGATAAAGAGGGAGAGAGAGAGAGAAAGAGCAGAAGAGTTAGAGTGGGAGGGCGAAGGGAAGAAAGGAGAGAAAGAAGAGAAAAAAGGTAAAAGTTTCCCGTTTGAAAGTTTGAGAATATCAAAAACAAAAATAGCACAATGCCCATTCAAACATTAAAACTTTCCTCTAAGTCAACATTTGAGAGTCCAAAAACTCAAAACGGTCGTTTTGATCTTTTTATTTGAAGCCTCCGTTTCATTGATATCTCCCCTTCTCCTCCCTGGGGGGGTGCTGCCCCGTTTCCCTCCCCTCTCTTTCTCTCCTCCTCGTTCTCTCTCTCTTTCTCTCTCTCTCTCTCTCTCTCTCTCTCTCTCTCTCTTTCTCTCTCTCTCTCTTTCTCTCTCTCTCTCCCTCTTTCTCTCTCTCCCCCTCTCTCTCCTCCATTGCTCGTCTTATCTTGAAGGAGAACTTCATCCACTTTCTCTTGTCTCTTTCTTATTCTCTCCCGCTTTCTCGCACTCTCTACCTCCATTTCTCTCTATTTTACTACCTATTCCTTCTTTTCTCCATCTCTCTCTCTCTCTCCCTCCCTCTTTCCACGTCTCTCTGTCCCTTTCTCTTACTTTCCTCAGACTGTTTCTACCTTCCTACTTTCTATCTGATGTGTTTAAATCATCCCTCTCTTTATGCAATAGCTCTTTTTTTATTTTCTCCTTCCCTTTTTTTCTCCGCCCTCTTTTTCTCGATCTTTCTGTTCTTCTCTTCCTTTTCCTCTCTCCACTACCCCCAAATCTCTTTTCCACCCTTCTTTCCTTCCTCTTTCTCTCTTTCGAGGGATCCCTTTTTTATAAGTTTTCTTCAATGTTTCTTTTCTTCTTGTTCTTAGCTTTATTCTTCTTTTTATCAGTTTTCTTCAATGTTTCTTTTTTAGAGATAGGCAGTACTGTCTAGGGCTCCGGGAGCAGTGAACACAATTTTTATTAATCCAAGAGGTAGGGAATTTTTCCAAGGGGCAGGAAAATTTTCCCTCAGGTCATTCACTTCGGGTGACTTACAGGCGTTATTTTTCCCCCGTTTCTTCTTGACTAGGTTCATTTTATTTATTGAAACAAAATGTAAATTGATCAGTTTGTATATTTGCTGTAGTCGGGTGCGGAGGGAGAGGGAATTGTATTTCAACACAGGGTTCCAGTATTGGGGAGATGGAGGTTCCCCAGTACAGTGGTTGGATGGAATATATTATATCCCATTATATTTATGGGTAAAATAATAAAACTGTATTAATTTAGGGGCTTGGGCTTAATAATGTTTTCAAGATTTTAAGCTAAATTAATTAACTCAAAAATTAGGATACTGCCGCATGTACAAGATATCTCACCACATAGAAGGTGTCTAGCAATGTATATTCCAGAGGTTACTCTGCCCGCCCAGATAACAACCAAGCGCAACGTTGCTTATCTTCAGTAATCTGTCAGGAACAACACTAATGCAGTCCCTGGCTACTGGAAACTTACAGTAAAGCTCTCTAAAGTGGCTTGGGGGGGGGTCTGGGTACCCTGTTTTTGATTTAAAATTTTATATTAGATTTTTTTCGCTTCGTCTTAATTTTCAAAGTATTTTACGATTTTTAAGTGGAGAAGAAAAATCTCCAAAGATGAGAGAAATAATTTCTTGTGAAATTATTTTATGACTACACCTTACCTAAAGTTTTTTTTCGGCGAGAAAACAAAAAACGAAAGTTGTTTTTCCAGTGGAAATCTTTCTTCTTTTTAATTTTTACCTGCTGGGTGGGTTTGTTTCAAGCATTTTTTACAGAGATGTTGGAAAGATGTGAAAGGAGATTATCAAAATGAAATTTTCAAGACCATTTGATCTGTATTGTCGTTTTTAGCATGGGAACAGCAAAAGGTATGTCAGAAAGAGACCTATATCGGATAAAATGCCATACAAGGGAATGTTTGTATAACGAAAGGTATAGAATGAACTGCCAATGTAAATATATCAACTATAGTGTAAATTGTAAATACCTTGGAATCAACATTGATGATTGTTTCAAAATGAAAGTCCATGTTGAAATGTTGTGTAAAAAATTGAGAATAGTGAACTACCAACTTCAGAAAGGAAATGTAAATATGCTATCATGTAAAACCAAAACACTAGTTTATAATTCTTTAGTTGAATCATTGTTGAGATATGGCGTCACCCTGTATACCTACGCTCCAGCATACATTCTTCAACCTCTAAATAGTATACAGAGAAGAATAATTAAATACCTATTTAAAGAGGATACTCGAAAGTACTTAACCCCTCAACAGTTGGCCAAGTTGGTAACAATTACAAACCACTTCCAAGATCCGAAGTATAGAAGGAAAAAGGAAACAACTTACGAAAGAAGAAGGAGGCAGGAATTCATATCATCATTACCATACACAAAGTACGGGGAGCGACTCCTGTCGTACCAGATGCCTAAACTATTGAATAAATACTGTGAGGATTACATCGACGAGAAAAATACAAAAGTAATAAAAATCAAGACGCAGAGTCAATTATTACAAGAAGAACATTAAAATTATTCATTAATATCTATGTAAATATGTTTAGGAATGAATATAACTAGGTACCTACCTATTCACACATTGTAAATTATGTTTTACTAGAAATCAGTTTAGGCTGTATGATGTAATTATATTGAGGATTAGGTATATTGTAAATCTTTAGAGGTTGGGTGCCGAATAGCTTAAAAAACAAAAAATCTGAAAATACCTGGATATAACTATGTAGTTATAGTTATTTACCTATATGAATTGTAATAAAATTGTAAACCAAAACCTAGATGAAGGAGAAAAATCCATCTCCATAGAAGTTAGGATTAGCTTAGGGGATGAATGTATTGTATTTATAAAATTTAATAAAATAAAGCAGAAATTTTCATATTCATATTCATATATTCTTCTTCTTCTTCTTCTTCTTCTTCTTCTTCTTCTTCTTCTTCTTCTTCTTCTTCTGAACTGAATACACAAATCTTATGTTGTTTTCTGCATTTTAATCCATTAGGAAAACTGATTTAGAGATAGATTTAATGATTTTGATTAACATTTAATTAAACATTATTGCTCGAGAATTTGAAAATCACGTCGGCCATATTGTATTTCCGAAATTGATCGAAGTTAAAGAATTTGAGGAGAATAAATAAAAATTCAGAAACAAAATAAATATAGAAAATTGAAAGCAAAACAAACAGAAAACCAAAAGTAAACTGTGCAAATATTTATAAATAAATAAACTATTTAAAATTAGTCAGCACCAGAAAAGATTTTATTCATTAATATGTGGTAAAATAAATTTGGTTCCTAAATCAACGTAAACAACAAACAAAAACTTAAATAACCAAAACCAAACAGAACGAAAGATCTTATTGACTAACTGTCATTTGCTATCAGTTATCATTACAAATATACCTTACGCATTATCTATAATCTACATACGTACATAGTGCCTGTCATTCATTCATTCATTGATTCATAACATTGTGTTCCCTCACATCTTACGCAATAACTATATTCTGAGCAGCATTGAAAATGAGTGACCAGTGTGGCAGATGTAAAGATCCGGTTGGGTCTGAAGGTGATCTGGACTGTGCTTTGTGCTCAGTATGCTCGAGTAAGTATCATTTTACCTGCGATACTGTGGGTGAAAACTCTTGGCGAACAATGGGCAACTCAAGACGAGGGGCATGGAAGTGCTCAATCTGTAGAAATCAAGCCGCAAAGAAGGGCACTAATACTGTGGATGTGGTTCAAAGTTCGGCGTCATGTGGTGATGATAATGTGGCGAGTATGATCCGGGAGTTGGGCAATAGATTCTCGGTAATGGAGTCGAACGTGACTGCGAGATTGGTTGAGTTTGAGGACTCGTTAAACTTCTTCAGCCGCTCTATGGATGAGATGACTGTGTCAATCAAAAACATTGAGATATGGAAGTACATTGTCTTTGGAGAATGAATTGGAAGCCATATGAAGTCTGGAGGATCAAGATAGTTATAATAAAT